>NW_027522271.1:0-22276 GCF_052094955.1 Ictidomys tridecemlineatus | reverse complement strand
TGATTTTCGCCAGTCTCTGCTTAGGGCTACATCAACAGCAAACAAACCATAGAGATAGAACTGGAAACTGCTTTATTGTGTCAAGTTTCAAAGAGCTAGCACAAACCGTGTTTGATTTAGAGTTCCAAATACATGTATCCCTATAGGAGAAAACAGAGTGAAACCTAAAAATGAAAACGGTTACTGCAAACGATCTGTTTAACCTAGAAGAACGAAATTCGGTGAGCCAAATGGTTTTGGTGTACTGATCATTACCTGAAAGAATCATCAAGATTAGGTGAAAAAATGTTTGCTTAGATTTCAGGCAACTCGTAGTTTTTTTGAAGCTTGGAAACCCATTTCCATGAAAGTGATTTTCGCCAGTCTCTGCTTAGGGCTACATCAACAGCAAACAAAGCATAGAGATAGAACTTGAAACTACTTTAATGTGTCAAGTTTCAAAGATCTACCACAAACCGTGTTTGATTTAGAGTTCCGAATACATGTATCCCTATAGGAGAAAACAGAGTGCAACCTAAAAATGAAAACGGTTACTGCAAACGAACGGTTTAACCTAGAAGAACGAAATTTGGTGAGCCAAGTGGTTTTGGTGTACTGATCATTACCTGAAAGAATCATCAAGATTGTGTGAAAAAATGTTTGCTGAGATTTCAGGAAACTCGTAGTTTTTTGGAAGCTTGGCAACCCCTTTCCATGAAAGTGATTTTCGCCAGTCTCTGCTTAGGGCTACATCAACAGCAAAGAAAGCATAGAGATAGAACTGGAAACTGCTTTATTGTGTCAAGTTTCAAAGAGCTAGCACAAACCGTGTTTTATTTAGAGTTCCAAATACATGTATCCCTATAGGAGAAAACAGAGTGAAACCTAAAAATGAAAACGGTTACTGCAAACGAACGGTTTAACCTAGAAGAACGAAATTTGGTGAGCCAAGTGGTTTTGGTGTACTGATCATTACCTGAAAGAATCATCAAGATTGGGTGAAAAAATGTTTGCTGAGATTTCAGGCAACTCGTAGTTTTTTGGAAGCTTGGCAACCCCTTTCCATGAAAGTGATTTTCGCCATTCTCTGCTTAGGGCTACATCAACAGCAAACAAAGCATAGAGATAGAAGTGGAAACTGCTTTATTGTGTCAAGTTTCAAAGAGCTAGCACAAACCGTGTTTGATTTAGAGTTCCAAATACATGTATCCCTATAGGAGAAAACAGAGTGAAACCTAAAAATGAAAACGGTTACTGCAAACGAACGGTTTAACCTAGGAGAACGAAATTTGGTGAGCCAAGTGGTTTTGCTGTACCGATCATTACCTGAAAGAATCATCAAGATTGGGTGAAAAAATGTTTGCTGAGATTTCAGGCAGATCGTAGTTTTTTGGAAGCTTGGCAACCCCTTTCCATGAAAGTGATTTTCGCCAGTCTCTGCTTAGGGCTACATCAACAGCAAACAAACCATAGAGATAGAACTTGAAACTGCTTTATTGTGTCAAGTTTCAAAGAGCTAGCCAAACCGTGTTTGATTTAGAGTTCCAAATACATGTATCCCTATAGGAGAAAACAGAGTGAAACCTAAAAATGAAAATGGTTACTGCAAACGAACGGTTTAACCTAGAAGAACGAAATTTGGTGAGCCAAGTGGTTTTGGAGTACTGATCATTACCTGAAAGGATCATCAAGATTGGGTGAAAAAATATTTGCTTAGATTTCAGGCAACTCGTAGTTTTTTGGAAGCTTGGCAACCCCTTTCCATGAAAGTGATTTTCGCCAGTCTCTGCTTAGGGCTACATCAACAGCAAACAAAGCATAGAGATAGAACTTGAAACTGCTTTATTGTGTCAAGTTTCAAAGAGCTTGCACAAACCGTGTTTGATTTAGAGTTCCAAATACATGTATCCCTATAGGAGAAAACAGAGTGAAACCTAAAAATGAAAACGGTTACTGCAAACAAACGGTTTAACCTAGCAGAACAAAATTTGGTGAGCCAAGTGATTTTGGTGTACTGATCATTACCTGAAAGAATCATTAAGATTGGGTTAAAAAATGTTTGCTGAGATTTCAGGCAACTCGTAGTTTTTTGGAAGCTTGGCAACCCCTTTCCATGAAAGTGATTTTCGCCAGTCTCTGCTTAGGGCTACATCAACAGCAAACAAACCATAGAGATAGAACTGGAAACTGCTTTATTGTGTCAAGTTTCAAAGAGCTAGCACAAACCGTGTTTGATTTAGAGTTCCATACATGTATCCCTATAGGAGTAAAACAGAGTGAAACCTAAAAATGAAAACGGTTACTGCAAACGAACGGTTTAACCTAGAAGAACGAAATTTGGTGAGCCAAGTGGTTTTTGGTGTACTGATCATTACCTGAAAGAATCATCAAGATTGGGTGAAAAAATGTTTGCTGAGATTTCAGGCAACTCGTAGTTTTTGAGTAAGCTTGGCAAACCCTTCTCATGAAAGTGATTTTCGCCAGTCTCTGCTTAGGGCTACATCAACAGCAAACAAACCATAGAGATAGAAGTGGAAACTGCTTTACTGTGTCAAGTTTCAAAGAGCTAGCACAAACCGTGTTTGATTTAGAGTTCCAAATACATGTATCCCTATAGGAGAAAACAGAGTGAAACCTAAAAATGAAAACGGTTACTGCAAAGGAACGGTTTAACCTAGAAGAACGAAGTTTGGTAAGCCAAGTGGTTTTGGTGTACTGATCATTACCTGAAAGAATCATCAAGATTGGGTGAAAAAATGTTTGCTGAGATGTCAGGCAACTCGTAGATTTTGGAAGCTTGGCAACCCCTTTCCATGAAAGTGATTTTCGCCAGTCTCTGCTTAGGGCTACATCAACAGCAAACAAAGCATAGAGATAGAACTTGGAACTGCTTTATTGAGTCAAGTTTCAAAGAGCTAGCACAAACCGTGTTTGATTTAGAGTTCCAAATACATGTTTCCCTATAGGAGAAAACAGAGTGAAACCTAAAAATGAAAACGGTTACTGCAAACGAACGGTTTAACCTAGAAGAACGAAATTCGGTGAGCCAAGTGGTTTTGGTGTACTGATCATTACCGGAAAGAATCATCAAGATTGGGTGAAAAAATGTTTGCTGAGATTTCTGGAAACTCGTAGTTTTTTGGAAGGCTTGGCAACCCCATTCCATGAAAGGGATTTTCGCCAGTCTCTGCTTAGGGCTACATCAACAGCAAACAAAGCATAGAGATAGAACTGAAAACTGCTTTATTGTGTCAAGTTTCAAAAAGCTAGCACAAACCGTGTTTGATTTAGAGTTCCAAATACATGTATCCCTATAGGAGAAAACAGAGTGAAACCTAAAAAAAAAACGGTTACTGCAAAAGAATGGTTTAACCTAGAAGAACGAAAGTTGGTGAGCCAAGTGGTTTTGGTGTACTGATCATTACCTGAAAGAATCATCAAAATTGGGTGAAAAAATGTTTGCTGATATTTCAGGCAACTCGTAGTTTTTTGGAAGCTTGGCAACCCCTTTCCATGAAAGTGATTTTCGCCAGTCTCTGCTTAGGGCTACATCAACAGCACACAAACCATAGAGATAGAACTTGAAACTGCTTTATTGTGTCAAGTTTCAAAGAGCTAGCACAATCCGTGTTTGATTTAGAGTTCCAAATACATGTATCTCTATAGGAGAAAACAGAGTGAAACCTAAAAATGAAAACGGTTACTGCAAACGATCTGTTTAACCTAGAAGAACGAAATTCGGTGAGCCAAATGGTTTTGGTGTACTGATCATTACCTGAAAGAATCATCAAGATTAGGTGAAAAAATGTTTGCTTACATTTCAGACAACTCGTAGTTTTTTGGAAGCTTGGCAACCCCTTTCCATGAAAGTGATTTTCGCCAGTCTCTGCTTAGGGCTACATCAACAGCAAACAAAGCATAGAGATAGAACTTGAAACTGCTTTATTGTGTCAAGTTTCAAAGAGCTAGCACAAACCGTGTTTGATTTAGAGTTCCAAATACATGTATCCCTATAGGAGAAAACAGAGTGAAACCTAAAAATGAAAACGGTTACTGCAAACGAACGGTTTAACCTAGAAGAACGAAATTTGGTGAGCCAAGTGGTTTTGGTGTACTGATCATTACCTGAAAGAATCATCAAGATTGGGTGAAAAAATGTTTGCTGAGATTTCAGGCAACTCGTAGTTTTTTGGAAGCTTGGCAACCCCTTTCCTTGAAAGTGATTTTCGCCAGTCTCTGCTTAGGGCTACATCAACAGCAAACAAAGCATAGAGATAGAACTTGAAACAGCTTTATTGTGTCAAGTTTCAAAGAGCTAGCACAAACCGTGTTTGATTTAGAGTTCCAAATACATGTATCCCTATAGGAGAAACCAGAGTGAAACCTAAAAATAAAAACGGTTACTTCAAACGAACGGTTTAACCTAGAAGAACAAAATTTGGTGAGCCAAGTGGTTTTGGTGTACTGATCATTACCTGAAAGAATCATCAAGATTGGGTGAAAAAATGTTTGCTGATATTTCAGGCAACTCGTAGTTTTTTGGAAGCTTGGCAACCCTTTCCATGAGAGTGTTTTTCGCCAGTCTCTGCTTAGGGCTACATCAACAGCAAACAAAGCATAGAGATAGAAGTTGAAACTGCTTTATTGTGTCAAGTTTCAAAGAGCTAGCACAAAGCGTGTTTGATTTAGAGTTCCGAATACATGTATCCCTATAGGAGAAAACAGAGTGAAACCTAAAAATGAAAACGGTTACTGCAAACGAACGGTTTATCCTAGAAGAACGAAATTTGGTGAGCCAAGTGGTTTTGGTGTACTGATCTTTACCTGAAACAATAATCAAGATTGGGTGAAAAAATGTTTGCTGAGATTTCAGGCAACTCGTAGTTTTATGGAAGCTTGGCAACCCCTTTCCATAAAAATGATTTTCGCCAGTCTCTGCTTAGGGCTACATCAACAGCAAACAAACCATAGAGATAGAACTGGAAACTGCTTTATTGTGTCAAGTTTCAAAGAGCTAGCACAAACCGTGTTTGATTTAGAGTTCCAAATACATGTATCCCTATAGGAGAAAACAGAGTGAAACCTAAAAATGAAAACGTTTACTGCAAACGAACGGTTTAACCTAGAAGAACGAAATTTGGTGAGTCAAGTGGTTTTGGTGCACTGATCATTACCTGAAAGAATCATCAAGATTGGGTGAAAAAATGTTTGCTGAGATTTCAGGTAACTCGTAGTTTTTTGGAAGCTTTGCACCCCTTTCCATGAAAGTGATTTTCGCCAGTCTCTGTTTAGGGCTACATCAACAGCAAACAAAGCATAGAGATAGAACTGGAAACTGCTTTATTGTGTCAAGTTTCAAAGAGCTAGCACAAACCGTGTTTGATTTAGAGTTCCAAATACATGTATCCCTATAGGAGAAAACAGAGTGAAACCTAAAAATGAAAACAGTTACTGCAAACGAACGGTTTAACCTAGAAGAACGAAATTTGGTAAGCCAAGTTGTTTTGGTGTACCGATCATTACCTGAAAGAATCATCAAGATTGGGTGAAAAAATGTTTGCTGAGATTTCCGGCAGATCGTAGTTTTTTGGAAGCTTGGCAACCCCTTTCCATGAAAGGGATTTTCGCCAGTCTCTGGTTAGGGCTACATCAACAGGAAACAAAGCATAGAGATAGAACTGGAAACTGCTTTATTGTGTCAAGTTTCAAAGAGCTAGCACAAACCGTGTTTGATATAGAGTTCCAAATACATGTATCCCTATAGGAGAAAACAGAGTGAAACCTAAAAATGAAAACGGTTACTGCAAACGAACGGTTTAACCTAGAAGAACGAAATTTGGTGAGTCAAGTGGTTTTGGTGCACTGATCATTACCTGAAAGAATCATCAAGATTGGGTGAAAAAATGTTTGCTGAGATTTCAGGCAACTCGTAGTTTTTTGGAACCTTGGCAACCCCTTTCCATGAAAATGATTTTCGCCAGTCTCTGCTTAGGGCTACATCAACAGCAAACAAAGCATAGAGACAGAATTGGAAACTGCTTTATTGTGTCAAGTTTCAAAGAGCTAGCACAAACCGTGTTTGATTTAGAGTTCCAAATACATGTATCCCTATAGGAGAAAACAGAGTGAAACCTAAAAATGAAAACGGTTACTGCAAACGAACGGTTTAACCTAGAAGAACGAAATTTGGTGAGCCCAGTGGTTTTGGTGTACTGATCATTACCTGAAAGAATCATCAACATTGGGTAAAAAATGTTTGCTGAGATTTCAGGCAACTCGTAGTTTTTTGGAAGCTTGGCAACCCTTTTCCATGAACGTGATTTTCTCCAGTCTCAGCTTAGGGCTACATCAACAGCAAACAAAGCATAGAGATAGAACTGGAAACTGCTTTATTGTGTCAAGTTTCAAAGAGCTAGCACAAACCGTGTTTGATTTAGAGTTCCAAATACATGTATCCCTATAGGAGAAAACAGAGTGAAACCTAAAAATGAAAACGGTTACTGCAAACGAACGGTTTAACCTAGAAGAACGAAATTTGGTGAGCCAAGTGGTTTTTGTGTACTGATCATTACCTGAAAGAATCATCAAGATTGGGTGAAAAAATATTTGCTGAGATTTCAGGCAACTCGTAGTTTTTTGGAAGCTTGGCAACCCCTTTCCATGAAAGTGATTTTCGCCAGTCTCTGCTTAGGGCTACATCAACAGCAAACAAAGCATAGAGAGAGAACTTGAAACTGCTTTATTGTGTCAAGTTTCAAAGAGCTAGCACAAACCGTGTTTGATTTAGAGTTCCAAATACATGTATCCCTATAGGAGAAAACAGAGTGAAACCTAAAAATGAAAACGGTTACTGCAAAAGAACGGTTTAACCAAGAAGAACGAAAGTTGGTGAGCCGAGTGGTTTTGGTGTACTGATCATTACCTGAAAGAATCATCAAGATTGGGTGAAAAAATGTTTGCTGACATTTCAGGCAACTCGTAGTTTTTTGGAAGCTTGGCAACCCTTTTTCATGAGAGTGTTTTTCGCCAGTCTCTGCTTAGGGCTACATCAACAGCAAACAAAATATAGAGATAGAAGTTAAAACTGCTTTATTGTGTCAAGTTTCAAAGAGCTAGCACAAACCGTGTTTGATATAGAGTTCCAAATACATGTATCCCTATAGGAGAAAACAGAGTGAAACCTAAAAATGAAAACGGTTTCTGCAAACGAACGGTTTAACCTAGAAGAACGAAATTTGGTGAGCCAAGTGGTTTTGGTGTAATGATCATTACCTGAAAGAATCATCAAGATTGGGTGAAAAAATGTTTTCTGAGATTTCAGGCAACTCGTAGTTTTTTGGAAGCTTGGCAACCCCTTTCCATGAAAGTGATTTTCGCCAGTCTCTGCTTAGGGCTACATCAACAGCAAAGAAAGCATAGAGATAGAACTGGAAACTGCTTTATTATGTCAAGTTTCAAAGAGCTAGCACAAACCGTGTTTTATTTAGAGTTCCAAATACATATATCCCTATAGGAGAAAACAGAGTGAAACCTAAAAATGAAAACGGTTACTGCAAACGAACGGTTTAACCTAGAAGAACGAAATTTGGTGAGCCAAGTGGTTTTGATGTACTGATCATTACCTGAAAGAATCATCAAGATTGGGTGAAAAAATGTTTGCTGAGATTTCAGGCAACTCGTAGTTTTTTGGAAGCTTGGCAACCCCTTTCCATGAAAGTGATTTCCGCCAGTCTCTGCTTAGGGCTACATCAACAGCAAACAAACCATAGAGATAGAACTTGAAACTGCTTTATTGTGTCAAGTTTCAAAGAGCTAGCACAAACCGTGTTTGATTTAGAGTTCCAAAACATGTATCCATATAGGAGAAAACAGAGTGAAACCTAAAAATGGAAAACGGTTACTGCAAACGAACGGTTTAACCTAGAAGGAGGAAATTTGGTGAGCCAAGTTGTTTTGGTGTACTGATCATTACCTGAAAGAATCATCAAGATTGGGTGAAAAAATATTTGCTGAGATTTCAGGCAACTCGTAGTTTTTTGGAAGCTTGGCAACCCCTTTCCATGAAAGTGATTTTCGCCAGTCTCTGCTTAGGGCTACATCAACAGCAAACAAAGCATAGAGATAGAACTGGAAACTGCTTTATTGTGTCAAGTTTCAAAGAGCTAGCACAAACCGTGTTTGATTTAGAGTTCCAAATACATGTATCCCTATAGGAGAAAACAGAGTGAAACCTAAAAATGAAAACGGTTACTGCAAACGAACGGTTTAACAGAGAAGAACGAAATTTTGTGAGCCAAGTGGTTTTGGTGTACTGATCATTACCGGAAAGAATCATCAAGATTGGGTGAAAAAATGTTTGCTGAGATTTCTGGAAACTCGTAGTTTTTTGGAAGCTTGGCAACCCCTTTTCATGAAAGTGATTTTCGCCAGTCTCTGCTTAGGGCTACATCAACAGCAAACAAACCATAGAGATAGAACTGGAAACTGCTTTATTGTGTCAAGTTTCAAAGAGCTAGCACAAACCGTGTTTGATTTAGAGTTCCAAATACATGTATCCCTATAGGAGAAAACAGAGTGAAACCTAAAATGAAAACGGTTACTGCAAACGATCTGTTTAACCTAGAAGAACGAAATTCGGTGAGCCAAATGGTTTTGGTGTACTGATCATTACCTGAAAGAATCATCAAGATTAGGTGAAAAAATGTTTGCTTAGATTTCAGGCAACTCGTAGTTTTTTTGAAGCTTGGAAACCCCTTTCCATGAAAGTGATTTTCGCCAGTCTCTGCTTAGGGCTACATCAACAGCAAACAAAGCATAGAGATAGAACTTGAAACTACTTTAATGTGTCAAGTTTCAAAGATCTACCACAAACCGTGTTTGATTTAGAGTTCCGAATACATGTATCCCTATAGGAGAAAACAGAGTGCAACCTAAAAATGAAAACGGTTACTGCAAACGAACGGTTTAACCTAGAAGAACGAAATTTGGTGAGCCAAGTGGTTTTGGTGTACTGATCATTACCTGAAAGAATCATCAAGATTGTGTGAAAAAATGTTTGCTGAGATTTCAGGAAACTCGTAGTTTTTTGGAAGCTTGGCAACCCCTTTCCATGAAAGTGATTTTCGCCAGTCTCTGCTTAGGGCTACATCAACAGCAAAGAAAGCATAGAGATAGAACTGGAAACTGCTTTATTGTGTCAAGTTTCAAAGAGCTAGCACAAACCGTGTTTTATTTAGAGTTCCAAATACATGTATCCCTATAGGAGAAAACAGAGTGAAACCTAAAAATGAAAACGGTTACTGCAAACGAACGGTTTAACCTAGAAGAACGAAATTTGGTGAGCCAAGTGGTTTTGGTGTACTGATCATTACCTGAAAGAATCATCAAGATTGGGTGAAAAAATGTTTGCTGAGATTTCAGGAAACTCGTAGTTTTTTGGAAGCTTGGCAACCCCTTTCCATGAAAGGGATTTTCGCCAGTCTCTGCTTAGGGCTACATCAACAGCAAACAAAGCATAGAGATAGAACTGGAAACTGCTTTATTGTGTCAAGTTTCAAAGAGCTAGCACAAACCGTGTTTGATTTAGAGTTCCAAATACATGTATCCCTATAGGAGAAAACAGAGTGAAACCTAAAAATGAAAACGGTTACTGCAAACGAACGGTTAACCTAGAAGAACGAAATTTGGTGAGCCAAGTGGTTTTGGTGTACTCATCATTACCTGAAAGAATCATCAAGATTGGGTGAAAAAATGTTTGCTGTGATTTCAGGAAACTCGTAGTTTTTTGGAAGCTTGGAAACCCCTTTCCATGAGAGTGATTTTCGCCAGTCTCTGCTTAGGGCTACATCCACAGCAAACAAAGCATAGAGATAGAACTTGAAACTGCTTTATTGTTTCAAGTTTCAAAGAGCTAGCACAAACCGTGTTTGATTTAGAGTTCCAAATACATGTATCCATATAGAAGAAAACAGAGTGAAACCTAAAAATGAAAACGGTTACTGCAAACGAACGGTTTAACCCTAGAAGAAGGAAATATGGTGAGCCAAGTTGTTTTGGTGTACTGATCATTACCTGAAAGAATCATCAAGATTGGGTGACAAAATGTTTGCTGAGATTTCAGGCAACTCGTAGATTTTGGAAGCTTGGCAACCCCTTTCCATGAAAGTGATTTTCGCCAGTCTCTGCATAGGGCTACATCAACAGCAAACAAAGCATAGAGATAGAACTTAAAACTGCTTTATTGAGTCAAGTTTCAAAGAGCTAGTACAAACCGTGTTTGATTTAGAGTTCCAAATACATGTATCCCTATAGGGGAAAACAGAGTGAAACCTAAAAATGAAAACGGTACTGCAAACGAACGGTTTAACCTAGAAGAACGAAATTTGGTGAGTCAAGTGGTTTTGGTGTGCTGATCATTACCGGAAAGAATCATCAAGATTGGGTGAAAAAATGTTTGCTGAGATTTCAGCCAACTCGTAGTTTTTTGGAAGCTTGGCAACCCCTTTTATTGAAAGTGATTTTCGCCAGTCTCTGCTTAGGGCTACATCAACAGCAAACAAAGCATAGAGATAGAACTGGAAACTGCTTTATTGTGTCAAGTTTCAAAGAGCTAGCACAAACCGTGTTTTATTTAGAGTTACAAATACATGTTTCCCTATAGGAGAAAACAGAGTGAAACCTAAAAATTAAAACGGTTACTGCAAACGAACGGTTTAACCTAGAAGAACGAAATTCGGTGAGCCAAGTGGTTTTGGTGTGCTGATCATTACCGGAAAGAATCATCAAGATTGGGTGAAAAAATGTTTGCTGAGATTTCTGGAAACTCGTAGTTTTTTGGAAGCTTGGCAACCCCTTTCCATGAAAGGGATTTTCGCCAGTCTCTGCTTAGGGCTACATCAACAGCAAACAAAGCATAGAGATAGAACTGAAAACTGCTTTATTGTGTCAAGTTTCTAAGAGCTAGCACAAACCGTGTTTGATTTAGAGTTCCAAATACATGTATCCCTATAGGAGAAAACAGAGTGAAACCTAAAAATGAAAACGGTTACTGCAAAAGAATGGTTTAACCTAGAAGAACGAAAGTTGGTGAGCCAAGTGGTTTTGGTGTACTGATCATTTCCTGAAAGAATAATCAAAATTGGGTGAAAAAATGTTTGCTGATATTTCATTCAACTCGTAGTTTTTTGGAAGCTTGGCAACCCCTTTCCATGAAAGTGATTTTCGCCAGTCTCTGCTTAGGGCTACATCAACAGCACACAAACCATAGAGATAGAACTTGAAACTGCTTTATTGTGTCAAGTTTCAAAGGGCTAGCACAAACCGTGTTTGATTTAGAGTTCCAAATACATGTATCCCTATAGGAGAAAACAGAGTGAAACCTAAAAATGAAAACGGTTACTGCAAACGATCTGTTTAACCTAGAAGAACGAAATTCGGTGAGCCAAATGGTTTTGGTGTACTGATCATTACCTGAAAGAATCATCAAGATTAGGTGAAAAAATGTTTGCTTAGATTTCAGAAAACTCGTAGTTTTTTGGAAGCTTGGCAACCCCTTTCCATGAAATTGATTTTTGCCAGTCTCTGCTTAGGGCTACATCAACAGCAAACAAAGCATAGAGATAGAACTTTAAACTGCTTTATTGTGTCAAGTTTCAAAGAGCTAGCACAAACCGTGTTTGATTTAGAGTTCCAAATACATGTATCCTATAGGAGAAAACAGAGTGAAACCTAAAAATGAAAACGGTTTCTGCAAACGAACGGTTTAACCTAGAAGAACGAAATTTGGTGAGCCAAGTGGTTTTGGTGTACTGATCATTACCTGAAAGAATCATCAAGATTGGGTGAAAAAATGTTTGCTGAAATTTCAGGCAACTCGTAGTTTTTTGGAAGCTTGGCAACCACTTTCCTTGAAAGTGATTTTCGCCAGTCTCTGCTTAGGGCTACATCAACAGCAAACAAAGCATAGAGATAGAACTTGAAACTGCTTTATTGTGTCAAGTTTCAAAGAGCTAGCACAAACCGTGTTTGATTTAGAGTTCCAAATACATGTATCCCTATAGGAGAAAACAGAGTGAAACCTAAAAATGAAAACGGTTACTGCAAACGAACGGTTTAACCTAGAAGAACGAAATTTGGTGAGCCAAGTGGTTTTGGTGTACTGATCATTACCTGAAAGAATCATCAAGATTGGGTGAAAAAATGTTTGCTGAGATTTCAGGCAACTCGTAGTTTTTTAAAAGCTTGGCAACCCCTTTCCATGAAAGTGATTTTCGCCATTCTCTGCTTAGGGCTACATCAACAGCAAACAAAGCATAGAGATAGAAGTGGAAACTGCTTTATTGTGTCAAGTTTCAAAGAGCTAACACAAACCGTGTTTGATTTAGAGTTCCAAATACATGTATCCCTATAGGAGAAAACAGAGTGAAACCTAAAAATGAAAACGGTTACTGCAAACGAACGGTTTAACCTAGGAGAACGAAATTTGGTGAGCCAAGTGGTTTTGCTGTACCGATCATTACCTGAAAGAATCATCAAGATTGGGTGAAAAAATGTTTGCTGAGATTTCAGGCAGATCGTAGTTTTTTGGAAGCTTGGCAACCCCTTTCCATGAAAGTGATTTTCGCCAGTCTCTGCTTAGGGCTACATCAACAGCAAACAAACCATAGAGATAGAACTTGAAACTGCTTTATTGTGTCAAGTTTCAAAGAGCTAGCCAAACCGTGTTTGATTTAGAGTTCCAAATACATGTATCCCTATAGGAGAAAACAGAGTGAAACCTAAAAATGAAAATGGTTACTGCAAACGAACGGTTTAACCTAGAAGAACGAAATTTGGTGAGCCAAGTGGTTTTGGTGTACTGATCATTACCTGAAAGGATCATCAAGATTGGGTGAAAAAATATTTGCTTAGATTTCAGGCAACTCGTAGTTTTTTGGAAGCTTGGCAACCCCTTTCCATGAAAGTGATTTTCGCCAGACTCTGCTTAGGGCTACATCAACAGCAAACAAAGCATAGAGATAGAACTTGAAACTGCTTTATTGTGTCAAGTTTCAAAGAGCTTGCAAAAACCGTGTTTGATTTAGAGTTCCAAATACATGTATCCCTATAGGAGAAAACAGAGTGAAACCTAAAATGAAAACGGTTACTGCAAACAAACGGTTTAACCTAGCAGAACAAAATTTGGTGAGCCAAGTGATTTTGGTGTACTGATCATTACCTGAAAGAATCATCAAGATTGGGTTAAAAAATGTTTGCTGAGATTTCAGGCAACTCGTAGTTTTTTGGAAGCTTGGCAACCCCTTTCCATGAAAGTGATTTTCGCCAGTCTCTGCTTAGGCTACATCAACAGCAAACAAAGCATAGAGATAGAACTTGAAACTGCTTTATTGTGTCAAGTTTCAAAGAGCTAGCACAAACCGTGTTTGATTTAGAGTTCCAAATACATGTATCCCTATAGGAGAAAACAGAGTGAAACCTAAAAATGAAAACGGTTACTGCAAACGAACGGTTTAACCTAGAAGAAGGAAATATGGTGAGCCAAGTTGTTTTGGTGTACTGATCATACCTGAAAGAATCATCAAGATTGGGTGACAAAATGTTTGCTGAGATTTCAGGCAACTCGTAGATTTTGGAAGCTTGGCAACCCCTTTCCATGAAAGTGATTTTCGCCAGTCTCTGCATAGGGCTACATCAACAGCAAACAAAGCATAGAGATAGAACTTGGAACTGCTTTATTGAGTCAAGTTTCAAAGAGCTAGCACAAACCGTGTTTGATTTAGAGTTCCAAATACATGTATCCCTATAGGGGAAAACAGAGTGAAACCTAAAAATGAAAACGGTTACTGCAAACGAACGGTTTAACCTAGAAGAACGAAATTTGGTGAGTCAAGTGGTTTTGGTGTGCTGATCATTACCGGAAAGAATCATCAAGATTGGGTGAAAAATGTTTGCTGAGATTTCAGCCAACTCGTAGTTTTTGGAAGCTTGGCAACCCCCTTTCCATGAAAGTGATTTTCGCCATTCTCTGCTTAGGGCTACATCAACAGCAAACAAAGCATAGAGATAGAACTTGAAACTGCTTTATTGTGTCAAGTTTCAAAGAGCTAGCACAAACCGGGTTTGATTTAGAGTTCCAAATACATGTATCCCTATAGGAGAAAACAGAGTGAAACCTAAAAATGAAAACGGTTACTGCAAACGAACGGTTTAACCTAGAAGAACGAAATTTGGTGAGCCAAGTGGTTTTGGTGTGCTGATCATTACAGGAATGAATCATCAAGATTGGGTGAAAAAATGTTTGCTGAGATTTCAGCCAACTCGTAGTTTTTTGGAAGCTTGGCAACCCCTTTTATGAAAGTGATTTTCGCCAGTCTCTGCTTAGGGCTACATCAACAGCAAACAAAGCATAGAGATAGAACTGGAAACTGCTTTATTGTGTCAAGTTTCAAAGAGCTAGCACAAACCGTGTTTTATTTAGAGTTCCAAATACATGTTTCCCTATAGGAGATAACAGAGTGAAACCTAAAAATGAAAACGGTTACTGCAAACGAACGGTTTAACCTAGAAGAACGAAATTCGGTGAGCCAAGTGGTTTTGGTGTGCTGATCATTACCTGAAAGAATCATCAAGATTGGGTGAAAAAATGTTTGCTGAGATTTCTGGAAACTCGTAGTTTTTTGGAAGCTTGGCAACCCCTTTCCATGAAAGTGATTTTCGCCAGTCTCTGCTTAGGGCTACATCAACAGCAAACAAAGCATAGAGATAGAACTGAGAACTGCTTTATTGTGTCAAGTTTCTAAGAGCTAGCACAAACCGTGTTTGATTTAGAGTTCCAAATACATGAATCCCTATAGGAGAAAACAGAGTGAAACCTAAAAATGAAAACGGTTACTGCAAAAGAATGGTTTAACCTAGAAGAACGAAAGTTGGTGAGCCAAGTGGTTTTGGTGTACTGATCATTTCCTGAAAGAATCATCAAAATTGGGTGAAAAAATGTTTGCTGAGATTTAGGGCAACTCGTAGTTTTTTGGAAGCTTGGCAACCCCTTTCCATGAAAGTGATTTTCGCCAGTCTCTGCTTAGGGCTACATCAACAGCACACAAACCATAGAGATAGAACTTGAAACTGCTTTATTGTGTCAAGTTTCAAAGAGCTAGCACAAACCGTGTTTGATTTAGAGTTCCAAATACATGTATCCCTATAGGAGAAAACAGAGTGAAACCTAAAAATGAAAACGGTTACTGCAAACGATCTGTTTAACCTAGAAGAACGAAATTCGGTGAGCCAAATGGTTTTGGTGTACTGATCATTACCTGAAAGAATCATCAAGATTAGGTGAAAAAATGTTTGCTTAGATTTCAGACAACTTGTAGTTTTTTGGAAGCTTGGCAACCCCTTTCCATGAAATTGATTTTCGCCAGTCTCTGCTTAGTGCTACATCAACAGCAAAAAAAGCATAGAGATAGAACTTTAAACTGCTTTATTGTGTCAAGTTTCAAAGAGCTAGCACAAACCGTGTTTGATTTAGAGTTCCAAATACATGTATCCCTATAGGAGAAAACAGAGTGAAACCTAAAAATGAAAACGGTTTCTGCAAACGAACGGTTTAACCTAGAAGAACGAAATTTGGTGAGCCAAGTGGTTTTGGTGTACTGATCATTACCTGAAAGAATCATCAAGATTGGGTGAAAAAATGTTTGCTGAGATTTCAGGCAACTCGTAGTTTTTTGGAAGCTTGGCAACCACTTTCCTTGAAAGTGATTTTCGCCAGTCTCTGCTTAGGGCGACATCAACAGCAAACAAAGCATAGAGATAGAACTTGAAACTGCTTTATTGTGTCAAGTTTCAAAGAGCTAGCACAAACCGTGTTTGATTTAGAGTTCCAAATACATGTATCCCTATAGGAGAAAACAGAGTGAAACCTAAAAATGAAAACGGTTACTGCAAACGAACGGTTTAACCTAGAAGAACGAAATTTGGTGAGCCAAGTGGTTTTGGTGTACTGATAATTACCTGAAAGAATCATCAAGATTGGGTGAAAAAATGTTTGCTGAGATTTCAGGCAACTCGTAGTTTTTTGGAAGCTTGGCAACCCCTTTCCATGAAAGTGATTTTCGCCATTCTCTGCTTAGGGCTACATCAACAGCAAACAAACCATAGAGACAGAACTTGAAACTGCTTTATTGTGTCAAGTTTCAAAGAGCTAGCACAAACAGTGTTTGATTTAGAGTTCCAAATACATGTATCCCTATAGGAGAAAACAGAGTGAAACCTAAAAATGAAAACGGTTACTGCAAAGGAACGGTTTAACCTAGAAGAACGAAGTTTGGTGAGCCAAGTGGTTTTGGTTTAGTGATCATTACCTGAAAGAATCATCAAGATTGGGTGAAAAAATGTTTGCTGAGATTTCAGGCAACTCGTAGTTTTTTGGAAGCTTGGCAACCCCTTTCCATGAAAGTGATTTTCGCCATTCTCTTCTTAGGGCTACATCAACAGCAAACAAACCATAGAGACAGAACTTGAAACTGCTTTATTGTGTCAAGTTTCAAAGAGCTAGCACAAACAGTGTTTGATTTAGAGTTCCAAATACATGTATCCCTATAGGAGAAAACAGAGTGAAACCTAAAAATGAAAACGGTTACTGCAAAGGAACGGTTTAACCTAGAAGAACGAAATTTGGTGAGCCAAGTGGTTTTGGTTTAGTGATCATTACCTGAAAGAATCATCAAGATTGGGTGAAAAAATGTTTGCTGAGATTTCAGGCAACTCGTAGTTTTTGGAAGCTTGGCAACCCCTTTCCATGAAAGTGATTTTCGCCAGTCTCTGCTTAGGGCTACATCAACAGCAGACAAAGCATAGAGATAGAACTTGAAACTGCTTTATTGTGTCAAGTTTCAAAGAGCTAGCACAAACCGTGTTTTATTTAGAGTTCCAAATACATGTATCCCTATAGGAGAAAACAGAGTGAAACCTAAAAATGAAAACGGTTACTGCAAACGAACGGTTAAACCTAGAAGAACGAAATTTGGTGAGCCAAGTGGTTTTGGTGTACTGATCATTACCTGAAAGAATCATCAAGATTGGGTGAAAAAATGTTTGCTGAGATTTCAGGCAACTCGTAGTTTTTTGGAAGCTTAGCAACCCCTTTCCATGAAAGAGATTTTGGCCAGTCTCTGCTTAGGGCTACATCAACAGCAAACAAAGCATAGAGATAGAAGTTGAAACTGCTGTATTGTGTCAAGTTTCAAAGAGCTAGCACAAACCGTGTTTGATTTAGAGTTCCAAACACATGTATCCCTATAGGAGAAAACAGAGTAAAACCTAAAAATGAAAACGGTTACTACAAACGAACGGTTTAACGTAGAAGAACGAAATTTGGTGGGCCAAGTGGTTTTGGTGTACTGATCATTACCTGAAAGAATCATCAAGATTGGGTGAAAAAATGTTTGCTGAGATTCAGGCAACTCGTAGTTTTTTGGAAGCTTGGCAACCCCTTTCCATGAAAGTGATTATCGCCAGTCTCTGCTTAGGGCTACATCAAGAGCAAACAAAGCATAGAGATAGAACTTGAAACTTCTTTATTGTGTCAAGTTTCAAAAAGCTAGCAGAAACCGTGTTTGATTTAGAGTTCCAAATACATGTATCCCTATAGGAGAAAACAGAGTGAAACCTAAAAATGAAAACGGTTACTGCAAACGAACGGTTTAACCTAGAAGAACGAAATTTGGTGAGCCAAGTGGTTTTGGTGTACTGATCATTACCTGAAAGAATCATCAAGATTGGGGGAAAAAATGTTTGCTGAGATTTCAGGCAACTCGTAGATTTTTGGAAGCATGGCAACCCCTTTCCATGGAAGTGATTTTCGCCAGTCTCTGCTTAGGGCTACATCAACAGCGAACAAGCCATAGAGACAGAACTTGAAACTGCTTTATTGTGTCAAGTTTCAAAGTGGTAGCAAAAACCGTGTTTGATTAGAGTTCCAAATACATGTATCCCTATAGGAGAAAACAGAGTGAAACCTAAAAATGAAAACGGTCACTGCAAACGAACGGTTTAACCTAGAAAAACGAAATTTGGTGAGCCAAGTGGTTTTGGTGTACTGATCATTACCTGAAAAAATCATCAAGATTGGGTGAGAAAAATATTTCCTGAGAATTCAGGCAACTCGTAGTTTTTTGGAAGCTTGGCAACCCCTTTCAATGACAGTGATTTTCGCCAGTCTCTGCTTAGGGCTACATCAACAGCAAACAAAGCATAGAGATAGAACTAGAAACTGCTTTATTGTGTCAAGTTTCAAAGAGCTAGCACAAACCGTGTTTGATTTAGAGTTCCAAATACATGTATCCCTATAGGAGAAAAGAGAGTAAAACCTAAAAATGAAAACGGTTACTGCAAACGAACGGTTTAACCTAGAAGAACGAAATTTGGTGAGCCAAGTGGTTTTGGTGTACTGATCATTACCTGAAAGAATCATCAAGATTGGGTGAAAAAATGTTTGCTGAGATTTCAGGCAACTCGTAGTTTTTTGGAAGCTTGGCAACCCCTTTCCATGAAAGTGATTTTCGCCAGTCTCTGCTTAGGGCTACATCAACAGCAAACAAAGCATAGAGATAGAACTGGAAACTGCTTTATTGTGTCAAGTTTCAAAGAGTTAGCACAAACCGTGTTTGATTTAGAGTTCCAAATACATGTATCCCTATAGGAGAAAACAGAGTGAAACCTAAAAATGAAAACGGTTACTGCAAAATGAACGGTTTAACGTAGAAGAACGGAATTTGGTGAGCCAAGTGGTTTTTGTGTACTGATCATTACCTGAAAGAATCATCAAGATTCGGTGAAAAAATGTTTGCTGAGATTTCAGGCAAATCGTAGTTTTTTGGAAGCTTGGCAACCCCTTTCCATGAAAGAAATTTTCGCCAGTCTCTGCTTAGGGCTACATCAACAGCAAACAAAGCATAGAGATAGAAGTTGAAACTGCTTTATTGTGTCAAGTTTCAAAGAGCTAGCACAAACCGAGTTTGATTTAGAGTTCCAAATACATGTATCCCTATAGGAGAAAACAAAGTGAAACTAAAAATGAAAACGTTACTGCAAATGAACGGTTTAACCTAGAAAAACAAAAATTTGGTGAGCCAAGTGGTTTTGGTGTACTGATCATTACCTGAAAGAATCATCAAGATTGGGTGAAAAAATGTTTGCTGAGATTTCAGGCAACTCGTAGTTTTTTGGAAGCTTGGCAACCCCTTTCCATGTAAGTGATTTTCGCCAGTCTCTGCTTAGGGCTACATCAACAGCAAACAAAGCATAGAGATAGAAGTTGAAACTGCTGTATTGTGTCAAGTTTCAAAGGGCTAGCACAAACCGTGTTTGATTTAGAGTTCCAAACACATGTATCCCTATAGGAGAAAACGTAGTGAAACCTAAAAATGAAAACGGTTACTACAAACCGAACGGTTTAACCTAGAAGAACGAAGTTTGTAAGCCAAGTGGTTTGGTGTACTGATCATTACCTGAAAGAATCATCAAGATTGGGTGAGAAAATGTTTGCTGAGAGTTCAGGCAACTCGTAGTTTTTTGGAAGCTTGGCAACCCCTTTCAATGACAGTGATTTTCGCCAGTCTCTGCTTAGGGCTACATCAACAGCAAACAAAGCATAGAGATAGAACTTGAAACTGCTTTATTGTGTCAAGTTTCAAAGAGTTAGCACAAACCGTGTTTGATTTAGAGTTCCAAATACATGTATCCCTATAGGAGAAAACAGAGTGAAACCTAAAAATGAAAACGGTTACTGCAAACGAACGGTTTAACCTAGAAGAACGAAATTTGGTGAGCCAAGTGGTTTTGGTGTACTGATAATTACCTGAAAGAATCATCAAGATTGGGTGAAAAAATGTTTGCTGAGATTTCAGGCAACTCGTAGTTTTTTGGAAGCTTGGCAACCCCTTTCCATGAAAGTGATTTTCGCCATTCTCTTCTTAGGGCTACATCAACAGCAAACAAACCATAGAGACAGAACTTGAAACTGCTTTATTGTGTCAAGTTTCAAAGAGCTAGCACAAACAGTGTTTGATTTAGAGTTCCAAATACATGTATCCCTATAGGAGAAAACCAGAGTGAAAACTAAAAATGAAAACGGTTACTGCAAAGGAACGGTTTAACCTAGAAGAACGAAATTTGGTGAGCCAAGTGGTTTTGGTTTTAGTGATCATTACCTGAAAGAATCATCAAGATTGGGTAAAAAATGTTTGCTGAGATTTCAGGCAACTCGTAGTTTTTTGGAAGCTTGGCAACCCCTTTCCATGAAAGTGATTTTCGCCAGTCTCTGCTTAGGGCTACATCAACAGCAGACAAAGCATAGAGATTAGAACTTGAAACTGCTTTATTGTGTCAAGTTTCAAAGAGCTAGCACAAACCGTGTTTTATTTAGAGTTCCAAATACATGTATCCCTATAGGAGAAAACAGAGTGAAACCTAAAAATGAAAACGGTTACTGCAAACGAACGGTTAAACCTAGAAGAACGAAATTTGGTGAGCCAAGTGGTTTTGGTGTACTGATCATTACCTGAAAGAATCATCAAGATTGGGTGAAAAAAATGTTTGCTGAGATTTCAGGCAACTCGTAGTTTTTTGGAAGCTTAGCAACCCCTTTCCATGAAAGAGATTTTGGCCAGTCTCTGCTTAGGGCTACATCAACAGCAAACAAAGCATAGAGATAGAAGTTGAAACTGCTGTATTGTGTCCAAGTTTCAAAGAGCTAGCACAAACCGTGTTTGATTAGAGTTCCAAACACATGTATCCCTATAGGAGAAAACAGAGTAAAACCTAAAAATGAAAACGGTTACTACAAACGAACGGTTTAACGTAGAAGAACGAAATTTGGTGGGCCAAGTGGTTTTGGTGTACTGATCATTACCTGAAAGAATCATCAAGATTGGGTGAAAAAATGTTTGCTGAGATTTCAGGCAACTCGTAGTTTTTTGGAAGCTTGGCAACCCTTTCCATGAAAGTGATTATCGCCAGTCTCTGCTTAGGGCTACATCAAGAGCAAACCAAAGCATAGAATAGAACTTGAAACTTCTTTATTGTGTCAAGTTTTCAAAAAGCTAGCAGAAACCGTGTTTGATTTAGAGTTCCAAATACATGTATCCCTATAGGAGAAAACAGAGTGAAACCTAAAAATGAAAACGGTTACTGCAAACGAACGGTTTAACCTAGAAGAACGAAATTTGGTGAGCCAAGTGGTTTTGGTGTACTGATCATTACCTGAAAGAATCATCAAGATTGGGGGAAAAAATGTTTGCTGAGATTTCAGGCAACTCGTAGATTTTTGGAAGCATGGCAACCCCTTTCCATGGAAGTGATTTTCGCCAGTCTCTGCTTAGGGCTACATCAACAGCGAACAAGCCATAGAGAACAGAACTTGAAACTGCTTTATTGTGTCAAGTTTCAAAGAGGTAGCATAAAACCGTGTTTGATTTAGAGTTCCAAATACATGTATCCCTATAGGAGAAAACAGAGTGAAACCTAAAAATGAAAACGGTCACTGCAAACGAACGGTTTAACCTAGAAGAACGAAATTTGGTGAGCCAAGTGGTTTTGGTGTACTGATCATTACCTGAAAAAATCATCAAGATTGGGTGAGAAAATATTTCCTGAGAATTCAGGCAACTCGTAGTTTTTTGGAAGCTTGGCAACCCCTTTCAATGACAGTGATTTTCGCCAGTCTCTGCTTAGGGCTACATCAACAGCAAACAAAGCATAGAGATAGAACTAGAAACTGCTTTATTGTGTCAAGTTTCAAAGAGCTAGCACAAACCGTGTTTGATTTAGAGTTCCAAATACATGTATCCCTATAGGAGAAAAGAGAGTAAAACCTAAAAAATGAAAACGGTTACTGCAAACGAACGGTTTAACCTAGAAGAACGAAATTTGGTGAGCCAAGTGGTTTTGGTGTACTGATCATTACCTGAAAGAATCATCAAGATTGGGTGAAAAATGTTTGCTGAGATTTCAGGCAACTCGTAGTTTTTTGGAAGCTTGGCAACCCATTTCCATGAAAGTGATTTTCGCCAGTCTCTGCTTAGGGCTACATCAACAGCAAACAAAGCATAGAGATAGAACTGGAAACTGCTTTATTGTGTCAAGTTTCAAAGAGTTAGCACAAACCGTGTTTGATTTAGAGTTCCAAATACATGTATCCCTATAGGAGAAAACAGAGTGAAACCTAAAAATGAAAACGGTTACTGCAAATGAACGGTTTAAACGTAGAAGAACGGAATTTGGTGAGCCAAGTGGTTTT
>NW_027522270.1:0-22357 GCF_052094955.1 Ictidomys tridecemlineatus | reverse complement strand
ATAAGGACCGTTGCAGAGAACAGAGTTTGGAGACTGAGGTGCAGAAGACTTGTTACAGAGAGCAGAGTTTGGAGACTTGGGTGCAGAAGGACTGTTGCAGAGAGCAGAGGTTGGAGAATGGGGTGAAGAAGGACTGTTGCAGAGAGCAGCGAATAAATACTGGGCTGCAGAAGGAATGTTGCAGAGAGTACATTTTGAAGACTGAGTTGCAGACTGACTTTTAGAGAGAGCAGAAGTTGAAGACTGGTGTGCAGAAGGACTGTTGCAGAGAGCAGAGCTTGGAGACTGAGGTGCAAAATTTTGTTACATAGATCAGAGGTTGGACACTGGGGTGCAGAAGGATCGTTGCAATAAGCAGAGCTTGGAGACAGGGGTGCAGAAGGATCTTACAGAGAACAGAAGTTGGAGAAGAGTTGCAATAGGACTGTTTCAAAGATCAGAGGTTGGAGACTGGGGTGCAGTAGGATGATTGCAGAGAGAAGAGATTTAAGACTGGCATGCAGAAGGGTCGTTGCAGAGAGCAGAGTTCTAAGACTGAGGTGCAGAAGGACTGTTGCAGAGAGCAGATGTTGGTAACTAGTGTGCAGAAGGACTGTTGTAGAGAGCAGAGGTTTTAGACTAGGGTGGAAAAGTCCTGTTACAGAGAGCAGAGTTTGGAGACTCGGGTTCAGAAGGACTGTTACAGAGAGCAGAGGTTGGATACAGGTGAGTAGAACCATCTTACAGAGAGCAGAATTTGGAGACTGAGGTGCAGATGGACTGTTACAGAGATCAGAGGTTGGAGACTGGGGTGCAGAAGGATCGTTGCAGAGAGCACATTATGGAGACTGTGTTGCAGATGGCCTGCTACAGAGAACAGAGTTGGGAGACTGGCGTGCAGAAGGCCTCTTACAGAGAGGAGAGTTTGGAGACTGGGGTGCAGAAAAACTGTTACAGAGAGCAGAGTTTGGAGACTGGTTTGCTGAAGGAACTTACAGAGAGCAGATGTTGGAGAGTGAGGTGCAGGTGGATTGTTACAGAGAGCAGTGGTTGGAGACTGGGGTGCAGAAGAATCATGGATAGCAGAGGTTTCTGACTGAGGTTTTGAAAAACTGTTACAGACAGCAGAGTTTACAGACTGAAGTTCAGAAGGACTGTTACAGAAAGCAGAGGTTGGAAATTGGGGTGCAGAAGGACCATTACAGAGAGCAGAGGTAGGAAACTACGGTATAGAAGGACTGTTACAGAGAGCAGAGGTTGGAGACTGGGGTGCAGAAGGACTGTTAAATAAAGCACAGGTTGAAGACTGAGGTGCAGAAGGATAGATTCAAAGAGCAGAGGTTGGAGACTGGGGTTCAGAAGGACTGATTCAAAAAGCAGAGGTTGGAGACTGGGTTGCAGTAGGACCGTTACGGAGAGCAGAGGTTGAAATCTGCGGTACATAAGGTCTGTGACAGAGAGCAGATCTCGGAAACTGGGGAGCAGAAGGACTGTTGCAGAGGACAGAGGTTTGAGACTGGGGTGGAGAAAAAAAAATTACAGAGAGCAGAGTTTGAAAACTGGAGTGCAGAAAGATCTTACAGAGATAGACTGTTGCAGAGAACAGACGTTGGAGAGTGGGGTCCAGAAGGTTCGTTGCATAGAGCAGATGTTGGAGACTGGGGTGGAAAAGGACTGTTGCAGAGAGAAGATTTTAGAGACTGGTTTGCAGAAGGATTGTTACAGAGAGCAGGTGTTGGAGACTGAGGTGCGGTAGGACTGTTACAGAGAGCAGGGTTTGTGGACTGGCGTGCAGAAGGACTGTTAGAGGGAGCAGAGGTTGGAGACTGCAGTTCAGATGGATGTTACAGAGAGTTTGCAGACTGGGGTGCAAAAGGCCAGTTGCAGAGAGCAGATATTCGAGAATTGGGTGGAGAAGAATCGTTGAAGAGAGAAGAGGTTGGAGACTGGGGTGCAGAAGGCTTATTACAGAGAGCAGAGGTTGAAGACTGAGGTGCAGAAGGACTGTTTCAGAGATGAGAGGTTGGAGACTGGGGTTTAGTAGAATCATTGCAGAGAGAAGAGGTTGGAGAAAGGCGTGCAGAATGATCGTTGCATAGAGCAGAGTTTGGAGACATTTGTGCAGAAGGCCTGTTACAAAGAGGAGAGGTTTGAGAGTGGGGTGCAGAAGGACTGTTATAGAGAGCAGTGTTTGGAGACTGAGTTACTGAATGATCTTACATAGGGCAGAGGTTAAAGACTGAGCTACAGGTGAACTGTTACAGAGAGCAGTGGTTAGAGACTGGGGTGCAGAAGAATCATGGAGAGCAGAGGTTTCAGACTGAGGTACAGGTGGACTTTTACAGAGAGCAGTGATTGGAGACTGGGGTGTAGAAGGACTGTTACAGAGAGCAGAGTTTGGAGACTCAGGTGCAGAGAAACTGTTACATGAAGCAGAGTTTGGAAATTAAGGTGCAGAAGAACCGTTAAAGAGAGCAGATTTTGGAGACTGCGGTATAGGACTGTTACCTAGAGCAGAGGGTAAAGACTGGAGTGCAGAAGGACTCTTACATAGAGCATAGGTTGGAGACTGAGGTGCAAAGGATAGATACAGAGAACAGATTTTGGAGACTGGGGTTCAGGCAGACTGATACAGAAAGCAGAGTTTGGAGACTGGGGTGTAGAAGGACCTTTACAAAGAGCAGAGGTTGAATGATGCGAAACAGAAGGACTGTTACAGAGAACAGATCTCGGAGACTGGGGAGCAGAAGGACTGTTGCAGAGTGCTGAGGTTGAAGACTGGGGTGGAGAAGGAATGTTATAGACAACAGAGTTTGGAAACTAGAGTGCAGAAGGATCTTATAGAGAGCAGAGTTTGGAGACTGTGCTGCAGAAGGACTGTTACTAAGAGCAGAGGTTGGAAACTGGGGTCCAGAAGGATCGTTGTAGAGTGGAGTTTGGAGACTGGGGTGCAGATATAGTGTTGCAGAGAGCAGATGTTGAAGACGGGGTGCAGAAGGACTTTTGCAGAGAGCAGAGTTATGAGAGTGAAGTGCAGAAGGACTGTTACAGAGAGTGGTGGGTGGAGAATGAGGTGCAGAAGGACAGTTGCAGAGAACAGATTTTGGAGACAGAGGTGCAGAAGGATTTTTCTAGAAAGCAGACTTTGGAGACTGGGTGCAGAAGGACTGTTGCAGAGAGCAGAGGTTGGAGACTGAGGAGCAGAAGGACTGTTGCAGAAGACAGAGGTTGGAGACTAGGGTGTTGCAGGACATTTGCAGAAAGCAGAGGTTAAAGAATGGGGTGGAGAAATAATGTTACAGAGAGCAGAGTTTGGATACTGAAGTGCAGAAGGATCTTACAGAGAGCAGTAGTTGGATACTTTGGTGCAGAAGGACTGTTGAAGAGAGCAGAGTGTGGAGACTGGGGTGGAGAAGGACTTTTGCAGAGAGCAGAGGTTTGAGACTGGGGTGCAGAAGGACTGTTGCAGAGAGCAGTGTTTGGAGACTGATGTGCAGAAGGACAGTTGCGGAGAGCAGAGGTTGGAGAATGACGTGCAAAATTCTTGTTACATAGAGCAGAGGTTGGAGACTGAGGGGCAGAAAAATTGTTACAGAGAGCAGAGTTTGCAGACTGGGATGCAGAAGGACTGTTGCAGAGAGAAGACGTTGGAGACTGGTGTGCAGAAGGATTGTTGGAGAGATCAGAATTTGGAGACTGGGGTGCAGAAGGACTGTTACAGAGAGCAGAGGTTGGATACTGAGGTGCAGAAAGACTCTTAGAGAGAGCAGAATTTGGAGACTAGGGTGCAGAATGATTGATACAGAAAGCAGAGTTTGGAGTATGTGCTGCAGAAAGACCTTTACAGAGAGCAGAGTTTGAAGACTGCAGTATAGAAGAACTGTTGCCTAGGGAAGAGGTTGGAGACTGGGTTGCAGAAGGATAGATACAGAGAACAGAGATTGGAGACTGGGGTTCAGAAAGACTTATACAGAAAGCAGAGTTTGGAGACTGGGGTGTAGAAGGACTGTTACAGAGAGCAGAGTTTGGAGACACATGTGCAGAAGGACTGTTACAGGAAACAGAGTTTTGAAATTGGGGTGCAGAAGGACTTTTACAGAGAGCAGATGTCGGAGACTGTGGTATAGGATTGTTATCCAGAACAGATGTTGGGGACTGGGGTGCAGAAGGACTCTTACATAGAGCACAGGTTGGAGACTGAGGTGCAGAAGGATAGATACAGAAAACAGACGTTGGAGACTGGGGTTCAGACAGACTGATACAGAAAGCAGAGGTTGGAGACTGGGGTGTAGAAGGACCGTTACGAAGAGCCGAGGTTGGAGACTGCGGTACAGAAGGACTGTTACATAGAGCAGATGTTAGAGAGTGGGGAGCAGAAGGACTGTTGCAGAGGACAGAGGTTGGAGAATGGGGTGGAGAAGCAATGTTAAAGAGAGCAGAGTTTGGAAACTGGAGTGCAGATAGATCTTACAGAGAGCAGAGTTTGGAGACTGTGGTGCAGAAGAACTGTTGCAGAAAGCAGACATTGGAGACTGGGGTCCGGAATAATCATTGCAGAGAGCAGAGTTTGGAGACTGGGGTGCAGAAGGACTATTACAGAGAGAAGAGTTTGGAGACTGTTGTGCGGCAGGACTGTTGCAGAGAAAAGATGTTGGAGACTGGGGTGTAGAAGAATCGTTGCAGAGAGAAGAGGTTGGAGACTGTAGTGCAGAAGTACTGTTACAGAGTGCAGAGTTTAAAGACTTGGTTGCAGAAAGATCTTACAGAGAGCAGAGTTGTAAGACTGAGGTGCAGAAGGATTCTGAGAGAGACCAGAGGTAAGAGCCTGAGGTGCAGAAGGACTGTTACAGAGAGCAGAGGTTGGATACAGGGGTGCAGAAGCACCTTACAGAGAGCAGAATTTTGAGACTGAGGTGCAGAAGGACTGTTGCAGAGATCAGAAGTTGGAGAGTGGGGTGCTGTTGGATCATTGCAGAGAGCAGATTTTGGAGACTGGGTTGCAGAAGGCCTGCTACAGAGAGAAGAGTTTGGAGACTGGCTTGCAGAAGGCCTGTTACAGAGAGGAGAGGTTGGAGACTGAGGTGCAGGTGGACTGTTATACAGAGCAGTGTTTGGAGACTGGGGTGCAGTAGGATCCTGCAGAGAGCAGAGGTGTCAGACTGAGGTGCAGAAGGACTGTTACAGAGAGCAGACGTTGGGGATTGAGGTGTAGAAGGACTGTTACAGAGAGGAGAGTTTGGAGACTCAGGTGCAGAAGGACTGTTACAGAAAGAAGAGTTCTGAAATTGGGCTGCAGAAGGACCATTACAGAGAGCAGAGGTTGGAGACTGCGGTATAAGTCTGTTACCGAGAGCAGAGGTTGGAGACTGGGGTGCAGGACTCTTACATAGAGAACAGGTTAGAGACGAAGGTGCCGAAGGATAGATACAGAGAACAGAGGTTGGAGACTGGCGTTCAGACAGACTGATACAGAAAGCAGAGATGGAGACTGTGGTGTAGAAGGATCGTTACAAAGAGCAGAGGTTGGAGACTGCGGTACAGAAGGCCTGTTACAGAGAGCAGATCTCGGATTATGGGGAGCAGAAAAACTGTTGCAGAGGACAGAGTTTGGAGACTGGGGTGGAGAAGGAATGTAACAGAGAGCAGAGTTTGGAAACTGCAGTGCAGAAAGATCTTACATAGAGCAGAGTTTGGAGACTGTGGTGCAGAAGGACTGTTGCAAAGAGGAGACATTAGAGACTGGGTTCCAGAAGGATCGTTCAAGAGAGCAGATTTTAGAACCTGGGGTGCAGAAGGACTGTTACACAGAGCAGAGGTTGGAGACTGAGGTGCAGAAGGACTGTTAGAGAGAGCAGAGTTTTGAGACTGGGGTGCAGAAGGACTGTTAAAGAGAGTAGAGTTTGGAGACTGGGGTTTAGATGAATCTTACAGAGAGCAGAGTTTGGATACTGAAGTGCAGAAGGATCTTACAGAGAGCAGAGGTTGGATATTTTGGTGCAGAAGGACTGTTGAAGACAGCAGAGTTTGGAGACTGGGGTGGAGAAAGACTTTTGCAGAGAGCAGAGGTTTGAGAATGGGGAGCTGAAGGACTGTTGCAGAGGACAGAGGTTGGAGAATGGGGTGGAGAAGGAATGTTACAGAGAGCAGAGTTTGGAAACTGGAGTGCAGATAGATCTTACATAGAGCGGAGGTTGGAGACTTTGGTGCAGAAGAACTGTTGCAGAGAGCAGACATTGGAGACTGGGGTCCAGAATAATCGTTGAACAGAGCAGAGTTTGGAGACTGGGGTGCAGAAGGACTATTACAGAGAGAAGAGTTTGGAGACTGTTGTGCGGCAGGACTGTTACAGAGAGCAGATGTTGGAGACAGAGGTGTAGAAGAATCGTTGCAGAGAGAAGAGCTTGGAGACTGTAGTGCAGAAGTACTCTTACAGAGTGCAGAGTTTAAAAGCTTGGTTGCAAAAGGATCTTACAAAGAGCAGAGTTGGGAGACTGAGGTGCAGAAGGATTGTTAGAGAGAGCAGATGTAAGAGACTGAGGTGCAGAAGGACTGTTACAGAGAGCAGAGGTTGGATACAGGGTGCAGAAGCACCTTACAGAAAGCCGAATTTTGAGACTGAGGTGCAGAAGGACTGTTGCAGAGATCAGAAGTTGGCGAGTGGGGTGCTGTTGGATCATTGCAGAGAGCAGATTTTGGAGACTGGGTTTCAGAAGGCCTGCTACAGAGAGAAGAGTTTGGAGACTGGCTTGCAGAAGGCCTGTTACAGAGAGGAGAGGTTGGAGACTGAGGTGCAGGTGGACTGTTATACAGAGCAGTGTTTGGAGACTGGGGTGCAGAAGGATCCTGCAGAGAGCAGAGGTGTCAGACTGAGGTGCAGAAGGACTGTTACAGAGAGCAGACGTTGGGGATTGAGGTGTAGAAGGACTGTTACAGAGAGGAGAGTTTGGAGACTCAGGTGCAGAAGGACTGTTACAGAAAGAAGAGTTCCGAAATTGGGCTGCAGAAGGACCATTACAGAGAGCAGAGGTTGGAGACTGCGGTATAAGTCTGTTACCGAGAGCAGAGGTTGGAGACTGGGGTGCAGGACTCTTACATAGAGAACAGGTTAGAGACGAAGGTGCCGAAGGATAGATACAGAGAACAGAGGTTGGAGACTGGCATTCAGACAGACTGATAAAGAAAGCAGAGATGGAGACTGTGGTGTAGAAGGATCGTTACAAAGAGCAGAGGTTGGAGACTGCGGTACAGAAGGCCTGTTACAGAGAGCAGATCTCGGATTATGGGGAGCAGAAAAACTGTTGCAGAGGACAGAGTTTGGAGACTGGGGTGGAGAAGGAATGTAACAGAGAGCAGAGTTTGGAAACCGCAGTGCAGAAAGATCTTACATAGAGCAGAGTTTGGAGACTGTGGTGCAGAAAGACTGTTGCAAAGAGCAGACATTAGAGACTGGGTTCCAGAAGGATCGTTCATGAGAGCAGATTTTAGAACCTGGGGTGCAGAAGGACTGTTACACAGAGCAGAGGTTGGAGACTGAGGTGCAGAAGGACTGCTAGAGAGAGCAGAGTTCGTAGGCTGGGGTGCAGAAAGACTGTTACAGAGAGTAGAGTTTGGAGACTGGGGTTCAAATGGATTTTGCAGAGAGCAGAGTCTCGAGACTGGGGTTCAAAAGGAGTGTTGCAGAGATCAGATGTTGGAGACTGGGGTGGAGAAGAATCATTGCAGAGAGAAGAGGGTAAAGACTGGGGTGCAGAATGTCTGTTACAGAGAGCAGAGTTTGGAGACTGTTTTGCAGAAGGACTGTTTCAGAGTGCAGAGTTTAAAGACTGTGTTGCAGAAGAATCTTTCTGAGAGCAGAGTTGGGAGACTGAGGTGCTGAAGGACTGTTACAGAGAGCAGAGGTTGGAGACTGGGGTGCAGAAGGGTAGTTGCAGACAGCAGGTTTTGAGACTGAGGTGCAGAAGAACTGTTTTAGAAAGCCGAGATTGGGACTGGGGCACAGAAGGACTGTTGCAGAGAGCAGACTTTGGTAACTCAGGTGCAGAAGGACTGTTGTGGAGAGCAGAGGTTGGAGACTGGAGTGCAAAAGGACTGTTACAAAGAGCAGAGGTTGGAGACTCGGATTCAGAAGTTCTGTTACAAACAACAGAGATTGCATAAAGGGGTGCAGAAGGATCTTACAGCGAGCAAAATTTGGAGACTGACGTGCAGAAAGACAGTTGCAGAGATTAGAGGTTTGAGACTGAGGTGAACTAGGATCATTGCAGAGAGAAGATGTTCGAGACTGGGGCGCAGAAGAATCGTTGCAGGGAGCAGATATTGGAGACTGGGGAGCAGAAGGCCTGCTACAGAGAGAAGAGTTTGGAGACTAACGTGCAGAAGGCCTGTAACAGAGAGGAAAGTTTGGAAACTGGGGTCTAGATGGACAGTTATAGATAGCAGAGTTTGGAGACTGGGTTGCTGAAGCAGAGGTGTCAGACTGAGGTTCAGTAGGACTGTTACAGAGAGCAGAGGTTGGAGACTGCGGTGTAGAAGCACTGTTACAGAGAGCAGAGGATGGAGAATGGGGTGCAGAAAGAGCGTTACAGAGAGCAGATTTTGTAGATTGCTGACCAGAAGAACTGTTACAGAGAGCAGATGTTGGATAATGGGGTGCAGAAGGTCTGTTATAGAGAGCAGAGTTTGGAGACTGAGGTGCAGTAAGATCGTTACAGAGCAGAGGTTGAAGACTGGGGTGCAGAAGGCCTGTTACAGAGAAAAGAGTTTGGAGACTGAGGTGAAGAAGAATTTTTACAGAGAGCAGAGTTTGGACACTGATGTGCAGAATGACTGTTACAGAGAGCAGAGCTTGGAGACTGGGGTGCAGAAGGACTGTTGCAGAGACCAGAGGTTGGAGACTTAGATGCATAAGGATCACTACAGAGAGCAGAGGTTGGAGACTGGGGTGCAGCAGGACAGTTTCAGAGAGCACTGTTTTGAGACTGGGGTGCAGAAGAAATGTTGCAGAGAGCAGAGGTTTGAGACTGAGGTGAAGAAGGACTGTAGTGGAGAGCAGAGGTTGGAGACTGGGGTGCAGTAGGATAGATGCAGAGAGCAGAGTTAGAAGACTGGGGGTGTAGAAGGACTTTTGCAGAGAGAAGAGCTTGAAGACTGGGGTGCAGAAGGACTGTTGCAGAGAGCAGAGTTTGGAGACTGGGGTGCAGAATAACTGATATGGAAAGTAGAATTTGGAGTCTCGTGTACAGAAGGACTCTTTACAGAAAGTAGAGTTTGGAGCCTGGGGTGTAGAGAGACTTTTTCTGAGAACAGAGGTCGGAGACTGGGGTGCAGAAGGAATGTTGCATAGAGCAGAGTTGGAGACTGAGGTGCAGAAGGACTGTTATAGAGAGCAAAGTTTGGAACCCGGGGTGAAGAAGGATCTTACAGAGAGCAGAAGTTGGAGACTGGGGTGCAGAAGAACTGTTCAAAAGAGCAGAGATTGGAGAGTGAGCTGCAGAAGGACTGTTACAGAGAGCAGAGTTTGGATACTGGGGTGCAGAATAACTGATATGGAAAGTAGAGTTTGGAGACTGGGGTGCCGAGAAAACGTTACAGACATCAGAGGTTTGAGTCTGAGGTACAAAACAACTGTTACAGAGAGCAGAGTTTCGATCCTGGGGTGCAGAATGAATGTTGCTGAGAATAGAGGATTGATACTGGGGTGCAGAAGAACCGTATCAGAGAGCAGAGTTTGGAGACTGAGGTGTAGAAGGACTGTTACAGAGAGCAAAGTTTGGAGACCGGTGTGAAGAAGGATCTTACAGAGAGCAGAGGTTGGAGACTGGGTGCAGAAAGACTGTTGCAGAGAGCAGTGGTTGGAGACTGAGGTGGAGAAGGATCATTGCAGAGAGAAGAGGTTGGAGACTGGGGTGCATTAGGCCTATTACAGAGAGCAGAGTTTGGAGACTGTGGTGCAGAAGACCTGTTACAGAGAACAGAGGTTAGAGACTGGTGTGCTGATGGATTGTTACAGATAGCAGAGAAAGGAGACTGAGGTGCAGAAGGATTGTTACAGAGAGCAGAGATTGAAGACTGAAGTGCAGAAGGACTCTTACAGAGAGCACGTTTGGAGACTGGGGTGCAGAAATTTCATTGCGGAGAGCAGAGGTTGGATTTTGAGGGTCAGAAGGATCGTTGCAGAGAGCAGAGGTTTCAGACTGTGGTGCAGAAAGATCGTTACAGAGAGGAGAGGTTGGAGACTGGGGTGCAGAAGGACAGTTATAGAGAGCACCGATTGAGACTGGGGTGCAGAAGAAATGTTGCAGAGAGCAGAAGTTGGAGACTAGGTTTCAGAAGGACTCTTACTGAGAGCAGAGGTTGGAGAATGGGGTGAAGAAGAACTGATACAGAAAGCTGACGTTGGAGACTGGGGTGCAGAAGGAGGATTACAGAGAGCAGAGTTTTGAAAATGCGGTACAGAAGGACTGTTACAGAGAGCAGAGTTAAGATACTGGTGTGAAAAAAGGACTGATCAGAAAGCATAGGTTGAGAATGGGGTTCAGAAGGCCTGTTGCAGAGAGCAGCAGTTAGAGACTGAGGTTCAGAAGGTTCATTACAGAGAGCAGAGGTTGGACACTGAGGTGCAGAAGGACTGTTACAGAGGAAGAGGTTGGAAACTGGGTTGCAGAAGGCCTGTTACAGAGTGCAGAGTTTGGAGAGGGGTTTGCAGAAGGTTTGTTACAGAGAGCAGAGGTTGGAGACTTAAGTTCAGAAGAATTGTTTCAGAGAGCAGAGGTTGGAGACTGGGGTGAAGAAGGACCGTTCCAGATTGAAGAACTTGGAGATTGAGGTAGAGAAAGATCTTGAAGAGAGCAGAGGTTGAAGACTGAGGTGCAGAAGGATAGCTACAGAGAGCAGAGGTGGGAGACTGGGGTACATCAGGACAGTTAAAGAGAGCACAGGTTGGAGACTGGGGTGCAGAAGAAATTTTGCAGAGAGCAGAGTGTTGAGACTGGGGTGAAGAAGGACTGTAGCGGAGAGCAGAGGTTGGAGACTGGAGTGCAGAAGGACTGTTGCAGAGAGCAGAAGTTGGAGACTGGAATGCAAAAGGATCCTTGTAGAGAGCAGTGGTTGGAGACTGGAGTGTAGTAGGACTGTTGCAGAGAGAAGAGCTTGGAGACTGGGGTGCAGAAGGACTTGTGCAGAGAGCAAAGGTTGGAGACTGAGGTGGAGAAGGACTGTTACAGAGAGCAGAGGTTGAAGACTGGGTGAAGAAGGATCATTGTAAAGATCAGAGGTTTTAGACTGAGGATTAGAAGGACTGATACAGAGAGCAGAGGTTAGATTCTGAGGTGCAGAAGAACTGTTACAGAGAGCAGACTTTGGAGACTGGTGTGCAGAAGGACCATTGCACAGAGCAGATGTTGGAGACTGGGGTGCAGAAGGAGTGTTACAGAGAGTAGACGTTGAAGACTGAGGTGCAGAAGGATTGTTACAGAGAGCAGAGTTTAAATACTGGGGTGCAGAAGGACCATTACAAAGAGCAAAGGTTTGTGACTGATGTGCAGAAGGACTTTTCCAGAGAGCACAGGTTGGATACTGTGGTGCAGAAGGACTGTTACAGAGAGCAGATGTTGGAGACTGAGATGCAAATGGATCTTACAGATAGCAGAGTCTGGAGACTGAGGTGCAGAAGGACTGTTGCAGAGAGCAGAGTCTAGAGACTGAGGTGCAGAAGGATCGTTGCAGACAGAAGAGGTTAGACACTGGGGTGCAGAAGGACTTTTTCAGAAAGCAGAGGTTGGCAATTGGAGAGCAGAAGAACCATTACAAAAAGAAGAGGTTGAAGACTGCAATATAAAAGGACTGTTACAGGGAGCAGAGGTTGGAGAGTGGGTAGAAGAAGAATCACTGCAGATTGCAGATGTTTGAGACTGGGGTGCAGAAGGACTGTCACAGAGTGCAGAGGTTGAAAACTGAGGTGCAGAATGATCATTGCAGAGAGAAGAGGTTGGAGACTGGGGTGTAGAAGGCCTGTTACAGAGAGCAGAGTTTGAGACTGGGGTGCAGAATACCTTTTACAAATTACAGAGGTTAGAGACAGGGGTGCAGAAGGATTTTTACAGACAGCACATTTTGGAGACTGGGGTGCAGAAGGATCGTTGCAGAGAGCAGAGGTTTCAGACTGAGGCTTAGAAGGACTGTTACAGAGAGCAGAGTTTGGAATCTGAGGCTCAGAAGGACTGTTCCAGAAAGCAGAGGTTAGCAATTCGCGTGTAGAAGAACCATTATACAAAAAAGAGGTTGGAGACTGCGGTACAGAAGGACTGTTACAGAGAGCAGAGTTTGGAGACTGGGGTGCAGAAGGACCGTTGCAGAGAGCAGAAGTTGGAGACTGGGGTAGAGAAGGACTGTTACAGAGAGCAGACTTTGGAGACTGAGGTGCAGAAGTATTGTTACAGAGAGCAGAGTTTTGAGACTGGGGTGCAGAAGGACCATTACAGAGAGCAAAGGTTGGAGACTGAGGTGCCGAAGGACTTTTAAAGAGAGCAGAGTTTAGATACTGGGGTGTAGAATAACTGCTACAAAGAGCAAAGTTTGGAGATGGGATGAAAAATGATCTTTCAGAGAGCAGAGTCTGGTGACTGGGGTGCAGAAAGACTGTTACAGAAAGCAGATGCTGGCAATTGGGGAGTAGAAGGACCGTTACAAAGCAAAGAGGTTGGAGACTGTGATACAAAAGGACTGTTACAGAGAGAAGAGGTTGGAGACTAGGTATAAGAAGGATACTTTCACAGAGCAGATGTTGGAGACTAGGGTGCAGAAGGACTGTTACATAGAGCAGAGGTTGGAGACTGACTTGCAGATGGATCGTTACAGAGAGCAGAGACTGGGGTGCAGAAAAACCGTTAGTGAGAACAGAGGTTTGAGACTGAGGTGCAGAAGGACTTTTACAGAGAGCAGAGTTTGGAGACTGGGGTTCAGAAGGATTCTTACAGAGAGCGGAGGATGGAGACTTTGGTGCAGAAGAAGTGATACAGACACCAGAGTTTGGAGATTGGGATGCAGAAGAACTGTATAGAGAGCAGAGATTGGATACTGGGGTGCAGAAGGACTGTTACAGAGAGAAGAGTTTCGAGATTGTGGTGTAGAAGAACTGTTACAGAGAGCAGAGTTTGGAGACTGGGGTGTAGAAGGCCTGTTACAGAGAGCAGAGTTTGGAGACGGAGGTGCAGAAGGATTGGTTCAGAGAGGAGAGGTTAAAGACTGAGGTGCTGAAGTACTGTTACAGAGAGCATAGGTTGGGAACTGGGGTGCAGAAGGATCGTTGCAGAGAGCAGACGTTGGAACCTGAGGTGCACAGTTCGGAGACTGGGGAGAAGAAGAAATTTTGCAGAGATCAGAGGTTAAAACTGGGGTAGAGAACGACTATTGCAGAGAACAAATTTGGAGACGGAGGTGCAGGAGAACTTATACAGAGAGCATAGGTTTGAGACTGAGGTCCAGAAGCATTGTAACAGAGATCAGAGTGTAGAGACTGGGGTGCAGAATGAGTGTTACAGAGAGCAGAATTTTGAGTTTGGGGTGCAGAAGAACTGTTACCGAGAGCAGAGTTTGGAGACTGGGGTGCAGAAAAACTGTTTCAGAGAGAAGAGTTTGGAGAATGAGGTGCAGAAAGACTGTTACAGAGAGCAGAGGTTGAAAACTGTGGTGCAGAAGGACCGTTGCACAGAGCAGAGCTTGGAGCTTGGGGAGAAGAAGGATCGTTGCAGAGAGCAGATGTTGGAGACTGGGGTTCAGAAGGACTGTTACAGAGAGCAGAGGTTGGAGACTGAGGTGCAGAAGGATCATTTCAGAGAGAAGAGGTTAGAGACTGGGGTGCAGAAAGACCGTTACAGATTGAAGAGGTTAGATACTGAGGTGCAGAAGGACTTTTACAGAGAAGAGAGGTTGGAGACTGGGGTGTCAAAAAATTCTTACAGAGAGCAGAGGATGGAGACTGGGTGCAGAAAGAGTGTTACAGAGAGCAGAGTTTTGAGATTGGGGTTTAGAAGAATTGTTAAAGAGAGCAGAGGTTGGAGACTGTGGTGCCGAAGGATCATTGCAGAGAGCAGAGCTTGGAGACTGAGGTGCAGAAAGATTGTTACAGAAAGAAGATTTTGGACACTGATGTGAAGAAGGACTGTTACATAGAGCAGAGCTTGGAGTATAAGGTGAAGAAGGACTGTTGCAGAGAGCAGAGTTTGGAGACTGGGGTGCAGAAAGATCATTAGAGAGAGCAGAAGTTGGAGACTGAGGTGCAGAAGGATCGCTACAGAGAGCAGAGTTTGGAGACCAGGGTGCAGTAGGATAGTTACAGAAAGCACAGGTTGGAGACTGGGGTGCATAAGAAATGTTGCAGAGACCAGATGTTGGAGACTGGGATGAAGAAGGACTGTAGCAGAGAGCAGAGGTTTGAGAGTGGGGTGTAGAAGGACTGTTGCAGAGAGCAGACGTTGGAGACTGGGATGCAGAATGATCCTTACAGAGAGCAGATGTTGGAGACTTGGGTGCAGAAGGATTGTTAGACATAGAACAGTTTGGAGACTGGGGTGTAGAAGGATTGATGTAGAGAGTAGAGGTTTCAGATTGAGGCTTAGAAGGACTGTTACAGAGAGGAGAGGTTGGAGTCTTAGGTGCAAAAGAACTTTTATAGAAAGCAGAGGTTGGCAATTGGGGTGTAGATGGACCGTTACAAAGAGAAGAGTTTGGAGACTGCGATACAAAAGGACTTTTACAGAGAGCAGAGTTTCGAGACTGGGTAAAAGAAGGATTGTTGCAGAGAGCAGATGTTGGAGACTGGGGTGCAGAAGGACTGTTACAGAGAGCAGAGGTTGGAGACTGAGTCGCAGAAGGACAGTTACAGAGAGTACAGGTTGGAGACTGGGGTGCAGAAGAAATGTTGCAGAGAGCAGAGTTTGGAGACTTGGGGGCATAAGGACTGATGCAGAGAGCAGAGTTTGGAGACTGTGGTGCAGAAGGACTGATACAGAGAACAGAGTTTGGATACTGGCTTGCAGAAGGATCGTTGCACGGAGCAGAGGTTGGAAACTATGGTGCAGAAGAAGAGTTACACAGAGCAGAGTTTGGTTCGTGGGGTGTAAAAAGACTGCTGCAGAGAACAGAGTTTGGAGACTGAGGTACAAAAGAACTGATACAGAGAGCAGAGGTTGGAGACTGGGGTGCAGAAGAACTGATACACAAAGCAGAGGTTGGAGACTGGGGTTCAGAAGGACCGTTACAGGGAGCAGAGTTTGGAGAATGCAGTAGAGAAGGACTTTTACAGAGAGCAAAGTTTGGAGACCGGGGTGCAGAAGGATTGTTACAAAGAGCAGAGGTTGGAGACTGGGGTCCAGAAGGACTGTTGCAGAGAGCAGAGTTTGGAGACTGAGGTGAAGAAGGTTCATTGCAGAGAGAAGAGGTTGGAGACTGGTGTGCAGAAGGCCTGTTACAGAGTGAAGAGATTGGAGACTGGGGTGCAGAAGGAATGTTACAGATAGCACAATTTCTAGACTGGGTTGCACAAAGATCTTACAGCGAGCATTTTGGAGACTGAGGTTAAGAAGGACTATTACAGAGAGCAAAGGTTGGAAACTGAGGTGCAGAAGGACTTTTACAGAGACCAGAATTTGGAGATGAGGTGCAGAAGGATCGTTACATAGAACAGAGTTTGGAGACTGTGTTGCAGAAGGACTGATAAAGAGATCAGATTTGAAGACTGGGGTGCAGGAGGATCGTTGCAGAGAGCAGAGGTTGGAAACTAAGGTGCAGAAGGATCGTTACATAGAGCAGATTTTGGTTACTGGAGAGTAAAATGACTGCTACAGTGCACAGAGGTTGGAGACTGAGGTTCAAAAGAACTGATACAGAGAGCAGATTTTGGAGACTGGGGTGCAGAAATACTGTAGCAAAGAGCCGAGGTTGGAGACTGGGGTGCAGAAAGACTGTTGCAGAGACCCGAGGTTGGAGACTGGGGTGCAGAAAGACTGTTGCAGAGAGGAGAGGTTGGAGACTCAGGTGCAGAAGGATTTTTACAGAGAGTAGAAGTTGGAGACTGGGGTGCAGAAGGATCGTTGCACAGAGCAGAGGTTGGAGACTGAGGTTAAGAGAGATCGTTGCAGAGACAAGAGGTTGGAGACTGGGTGCAGAAGGCCTGTTACAGAGAGAAGAGTTTGTAGACTGAGGTGCAGAAGGACTGTTAAAGATAGAACAGTTTCGTGACTGGGTTGCAGATGGATATTACAGAGAGCATTTTGTCGACTGAGGTTCAGAAGGACTGTTACAGAGAGCAAAGTTTGGAAACTCAGGTGCAGAATGATTTTTGCAGAGAGCCAAGTTTTCAGACTGCGGTGCATAAGGACTGTTTCAGAGAGCAGATGTTGGATAATAGTGTGCAGAAGGACTGTTACAGAGAGCAGAGTTTGGAGACTGGGCTGCAGAATGATCATTGCAGAGAGCACAGTTTGGAGACTGGGGTGCAGAAGGCCTGTTACAAAGAGAAGAGTTTGTAGACTGAGGTGCAGAAGGACTGTTAAAGATAGAACAGTTTCGTGACTGGGTTGCAGAAGGATATTACAGAGAGCATTTTGTAGACTGAGGTTCAGAAGGACTGTTACAGAGAGCAAAGTTTGGAAACTCAGGTGCAGAATGATTTTTGCAGAGAGCCAAGTTTTCAGACTGCGGTGCATAAGGACTGTTTCAGAGAGCAGATGTTGGATAATAGTGTGCAGAAGGACTGTTACAGAGAGCAGAGTTTGGAGACTGGGCTGCAGAATGATCATTGCAGAGAGCACAGTTTGGAGACTGGGGTGCAGAAGGCCTGTTACAGAGAGCAGAGGTTGAAGACTGGGGTGGAGAAGGCTTGTTACAGAGAGCATTGTTTGGAGCCTGGGGGGCAGAAGACTGTTACACAGAGCAGCGTTTGGAGAATGGGTTGCAGAAGGATCTTACAGAGAGCAGAGGTTGGAGACTGAGGTGCAGAAGTACTTTTGCAGAGAGTAGACTTTGGAGACTGGGGTGCAGAAGGAGTGCTACAGAGAGCAGAGTTTGGAGATTGGGGTGCAGAAGAACTGTGACTGAGAGCAGAGGTTGGAGACAGGGGTTCAGAAGGATTGTTTCAGAGAGCAGAGAAGAGGTTTGAGACTAGTTGTAGAAGGACTGTTACAGAGTGCAGAGGTTGGAAACTGTGGTGCAGAAGGATCGTTTCAGAGAGCAGAGTTTGGAAACTGAGGTACAGAAGGATAGTTGCAGAAAGCATAGGTTGGAGACTGATTTGCAGAAGGATCGTTACAGAGAGCAGAGGTTGGAGACTGGGGTCAGAAAGACAGTTACAGAGAGCACAGTTTTGAGACTGGAGTGCAGAAGAAATTTTGCAGTGAGCAGAGATTGGAGACTGCGGTGCAGAAGTACTGTAACAAAAAGCAGAGGGTGGAGACTGGGGTGCAGAAAGAATGTCACAGAGAGCAGAGTTTGGAAACTGGGGTGCAGAAGGATGTTACAGAGAGCAGAGGCTGGAGACAGGTGTCAGAATGACTGTTGCAGAAAACAGATGTTGGAGACTGGGGTGCAGAAGGATCGTTGCAGAGAACAGAGGTTAGAGACTGAGGTGCAGAAGGATCGCTTCAGAGAGCAAAGTTTGGAGTCCGGGGTGCAGTAGGATAGATACAGAGTACAGGTTGGAGACTGGGGTGCAGAAGAAATGTTGAAGAGAGCAGAGGTTGTAGACTCTGGTGCAGAAGGACCGTTACAGATTGCAGAGGTTGGATACTGAGGTGCAGAAGGACTTTTACAGAGAAGAGAGGTTAAAGACAGGGGTGTCAAAAGATTCTTACAGAGAGCAGAGGATAGACACTAGGGTGCAGAAGGAGTGTTACAGAGAACAGAGTTTGGACATTGGGGTTCAGAAGAAATATTACAGAAAGCAGAGGTTGGAAACTGTGGTTCAGAAGGCCTGTTACAGAGAGCATAGTTTGGACATGAGGTGCAGAAGGACTGTTACACAGAGCAGAGGTAGGACTCTGAAGTGCAGAAGGACTGTTACAGAGACCAGAGCTTGGAGACTGGGGTGCAGAAGTATTGTTGCAGAGAGCAGAGGTTGAAGATTGGAATGCAGAAGGATCGTTGCAGAGAGCAGAGGTTGAAGACCGGGGTGCAGTAGGATAGTTTCAGAGAGCACAGGTTGAAGACTGGGGTGCAGAAGAAATGTTGCAGAAAGCAGAGGTTAAAGACTGGGTTGCAGAAGGACTGTAGCATAGAGCAGAAGTTGGAGTCTGGGGTGTAGAAGGACTGTGGCAGAGAGCAGATGTTGGAGACTGGGATGCACAAAAATCGTTGCAGAGATCAGATGTTGGATACTGGGGTATAATAAGACGTTTGCAGAGAGCAGAGGTTGGAGACTTGGGTGCAGTAGGACTGTTGCCGAGAGCAGAGGTTGGAGACTGAGGTTCAGAAGGACTGTTACAGAGAGCAGAGGTTTTAGACTGGGGTGCAGAATAACTGATACAGAAAGTTGAGTTTGGAGACTGCGGTGCAGAAGGACTGTTACAGAGAGCAGATTTTGTAGCCTGGGATGCAGAAGGAAATATGCAGAGAACATAGGTTGGATACTGGTGTGCACAAGGGCCGTTGCCGAGAGAAGAAGTTAAAGACTGAGGTGCAGAATGACTGTTACAGAGAGTAAAGTTTGGAGAACGGGGTGCAGAAGTATCTTATAGAGAGCAGACTTTGGAGACTGGGATGCAGAAGGATCATTGCAGAGAGCAGTGGTTGGAGACTGGGGTGCAGAAGGCCTGTTACAGAGAGCAGAGTTTGGAGACTGGGTTGCAGAATACCTGTTACAGAAAGCAAATGTTGGAGACTGGGGTGCAGAAGGATTGTTACAGATAGCACAGTTTGGAGACTGGGGTTTAGAAGGATTGTTGGAGAGAGCAGAAATTTCAGATTGAGGCTGAGAAGGACTGTTACAGAGAGCAGAGGTTGGAAACTGGGGTGCAGAAGGACCGTTATAGAGAGAAGAGTTTGGGGATTGCCGTACAGAAGGACTGTTACAGAGAGCAGAGTTTGGAGAGTGGGGTGCAGAAGGACCGTTGCAGAGAGCAGATGTGGGAGACTGGGATGCAGAAGGATCGTTGCAGAGAGCAGAGGTTGGAGACTGAGGTGCAGAAAGATCGCTACAGAGAGCAGAGTTTGAGGACCGGGGTTCAGTAGGATAGTTTCAGAGAGCACAGGTTGGAGTCTTGGGTGCTGAAGAAATGTTTCAGAGATCAGAGGTTGGAGACTGGGGTGCAGAAGGACTGTAGCAGAGAGTAGAGGTTGGAGACTGGGGTGTAAAAGGACTGTTGCAGAGAGCAGACGTTTGAGACTGGAATGCAGAAGGATCGTTGCAGAGAGCAGATGTTGGATACTGGGGTATAATAAGACGTTTGCAGAGAGCAGAGGTTGGAGACTTGTGTGCAGAAGGACTGTTGCAGAAAGCAGAGGTTGGAGACTGAGGTTCAGAAGGACTGTTACAGAGAGCAGAGCTTTTAGACTGGGGTGCAGAATAACTGATATGGAAAGTAGAGTTTTGAGACTCTACTCGAATGACTGTTACTGAGAGCAGAGTGTGTAGCCTGGGGTGCAAAAGGACATCTGAAAAGAACACAGGTTGGATACTGGGGTTCACAAGGGCCGTTGCAGAGTGATGAGGTTGGAGACTGAGGTACAGAATGGCTGTTAAAGAGAGCAAAGTTTGGAGATCGTGGTGCTGAAGGATCTTACAGAGAGCAGACGTTGGAGACTGGGATGCATAATGATTGATGCAGAGAGCAGAGGTTGGAGACTGGGGTGTAGAAGAACTTTTGCAGAGGGAAGAGGTTGGAGGTGGGGTGCAGAAGGCCTGTTACAGAGAGCAGACTTTAGAGACTGGGTTGCAGAAAACGTGTTAGAGAGACCAGATGTTAGAGTCTGGGGTGCAGAAGGATTGTTCCTGATAGCACAGTTTGGAGACTGTTGTTTAGAAGGATTGTTGCAGAGAGCAGAAGTTTCATACTGAGTCATAGAAGGACTGTTACAGAGAGCAGAGGTTGGAAATTGGGGTGCAGAAGGACCGTTATAGAGAGAAAAGGTTGGAGACTGCCATACAGAAGGACTGTTACAGAGAGCAGAGGTTGGAGACTGTTGTGTAGAAAGACTGTTGCAGAGAGCAGACTTTGGAGACTGGGATGCAGAAGGATCGTTGCAGAGAGCAGATGTTGGAGACTGGTGTGTAGAAGCACTTTTTCACAGAGCAGAAGTTTGAGACTGGGGTGCAGAAGGACTTTTGCGGAGGGCAGAGTTCGGAGACTGAGGTGCAGAAGAACTGATATAGAGAGCAGAGGTTTCAGACTGCGGTGCAGAATAACTGATAGGGAAAGTACATTTTGGAGACTGGGATGCAACAGGATTGTTACAGAGAGCAGAGTTTGTAGTTTGGGGTGTAGAAGGACTGCTGCAGAGAACAGAGGTTGGATACTGGGGTGCAGAAGGGCCGTTGCAGAGAGATGAGGTTGGAGACTGAGGTGTAGAATGACTGTTACAAAGAGCAAAGTTTGAAGAACGGAGTGGAGTAGGATCTCACAGAGAGCAGAGGTTTGAGACTGGGGTGCAGAAAGACTGTTTCAGAGAGCAGAGGTTGGATACTGAGTTGCAGAAGAATCGTTGCAGAGAGAAGAGGTTGGAGACTGTGGTGCAGAAGGCCTGTTACAGAGAGCAGACGTTGGAAACTGAGTTGCAGAAGACCTGTTACAGAGAGCAGATGTTTGAGACTGGGGTGCAGAAGGATTGTTACAGATAGCACTGTTTGAAGACTGGGGTTAAGAAAGATTTATGCAGAGATCAGGGGTTTCAGACTGTGGCTTAGTAGGACTGTTACAGAGAGCAGAGGTTGGAGTTTGAGGTGCAGAAGGACTGTTTCAGAAAACAGAGGTTGGCAATTGGGGTGCAGAAGTACCGTTATAGAGAGAAGAGGTTGGAGACTGTGGCACAGGAAGACTGTTACAGTGAGCAGAGTTTGGAGACTGGGGTGCGAAGGAGAGTTACAGAGAGCAGACGTTGGAGACAGAGTTACAATATAATTGTTACAGAGAGCAGATGTTGGAGACTGGGGTGCAGAAGGACTGTCACAAAGAGCACAGGTTGGAGACTGGGGTGCAGAAGAAATGTTGCAGAGAGCAGGGTTTGGAGACTTGTGTGCAGAAGGATTGATACAGAGAGCAGAGGATGGAGACTGGGGTGCAGTAGGACGGTTACAGCTTGCAGAGGTTGGATACTGAAGTGCAGAAGGACTTTTACAGAGAGGAGAGGTTGGAGACAGGGGTGTCAAAGGATTCTTACACACAGCAGATGTTGGAGACTGGTTTGCCGCAGGAGTGTTACAGAGAGCAGAGTTTGGAGATTGGGGTTCAGAAGAACTGTTACAGAAATCAGAGGTTGGAGACTGTGGTGCAGAAGGCCTGTTACAGAGAGCAGAGTTTGGACATGCGGTGCAGAAGGATCCTTACAGAGAGCAGAGGTTGGACACTTATGTGCAGAAAATCTGTTACAGAGAGCAGAGCTTAGAGACGGGGGTGCAGAAGGACTGTTGCAGAGAGCAGAGGTTGGAGACTGGGATGCAGAAGGATCGTTGCAGAGAGCAGAAGTTGGAGACTGAAGTGCAGAAGGATTTCAACAGAAAGTTTGGAGACCGGGGTGCAGTAGGATAGTTTCCAAGAGCACAGGTTGGAGACTGGGGTGCAGAAGATTGTTGAAGAGAGCAGAGGTTGGAGACTGGGGTGCAGAAGGATCGTTGCAGAGAGCAGATGTTGGATACTGGGGTATAATAAGACGTTTGCAGAGAGCAGATGTTGGAGACTGAGGTACAGAAGGACTGTTACAGACAGCACAGGTTTTAGACTGGGGTGCAGAATAACTAATACGGAAAGTAGAATTTGGAGCCTGGGGTGCAGAAGGACTGTTACAGAGAGCAGAGTTTGTAGCCTGGGGTTTAAAAGGACAGCTGCAGAGAACAGAGGTTGGATACTGGAGTGCACAAGGGCCGTTGCAGAAAGATGAGGTTGTAGACTGAGGTGCAGAATGACTGTTACAGATAGCAAAATTTGGAGAACGGGGTGCAGAAAGATCTTACAGAGAGAAGACTTTGGAGACTGAGATGCAGAAGGATGGTTGCAGAGAGCAGAGGTTGAAGACTGGGGTGTAGAAAGACTTTTGCAGAGAGCCGATGTTGGAGACAGGGGTGCAGAAGGCCTGTTACAGAGAGCAGAGTTTGGAAACTGGGTAGCAGGAGACCTGTTACAGAGAGTAGATGTTGGGGACTGGGATGCAGAAGGATTGTTACAGATAGCACAGT
>NW_027522269.1:0-22543 GCF_052094955.1 Ictidomys tridecemlineatus | reverse complement strand
TATAGGAGAAAACAGAGTGAAACCTCAAAATGAAACCGGTTAGTGCCAACGAACGGTTTAACCTAGAAGAAGGAAATTTGGTGAGCCAAGTGGGATTGGTGTAGTGATCATTACCTTAAAGTATCATCTAGATTGGGTGAAAAAGTGTTTGCTGAGATTTCAGGCAACTCGTAGTTTTTTGGAAGCTTGGCAGGCCCTTTCCATGAAAGTGATTCTCGCCAGTCTCTGCTTAGGGCTACATCAACAGCAAACAAACCATAGAGATAAAACTTGAAACTGCTTTATTGTGTCAAGTTTCAAAGAGCTAGCACAAACCGTGTTTGATTTAGAGTTCCAAATACATGTATCCCTATAGGAGAAAACACAGTGAAACCTCAAAATGAAACCGGTTACTGCCGACGAACGGTTTAACCTAGAAGAAGAAAATTTGGCGAGCCAAGTGGGATTGGTGTACTGATCATTACCTGAAAGTATCATCAAGATTGGTTGAAAAAGTGTTTGCTGAGATTTCAGGCAACTCGTAGTTTTTTGGAAGCTTGGCAGGCCCTTTCCATGAAAGTGATTCTCGCCAGTCTCTGCTTAGCGCTACATCAACAGCAAAGAACCCATAGAGATAGAACTTGAAACTGCTTTATTGTGTCACGTTTCAAAGAGCTAGCACAAACTGTGTTTTATTTAGAGTTCCAAATACATGTATCCCTATAGGAGAAAACACAGTGAAACCTCAAAATGAAACCGGTTACTGCCAACGATCGTTTTTACCTAGAAGGACGAAATTTGGCGAGCCAAGTGGGATTGGTGTACTGATCATTACCTGAAAGTTTCATCAAGATTGGGTGAAAAAGTGTTTGCTGAGATTTCAGGCAACTCGTAGTTTTTTGGAAGCTTGGCAGGCCCTTTTCATGAAAGTGATTCTCGCCAGTCTCTGCTTAGGGCTACATCAACAGCAAACAAACCATAGAGATAGAACTTGAAACTGCTTTATTGTGTCAAGTTTCAAAGAGCTAGCACAAACCGTGTTTGATTTAGAGTTCCAAATACATGTATCTCTATAGGAGAAAACAGAGTGAAACCTCAAAATGAAACCGGTTACTGCCAAAGAACGGTTTAACCTAGAAGAACGAAATTTGGCGAGCCAAGTGGGATTGGTGTACTGATCATTACCTGAAAGTTTCATCAAGATTGGGTGAAAAAGTGTGTGCTGAGATTTCAGGAAACTCGTAGTTTTTTGGAAGCTTGGCAGGCCCTTTCCATGAAAGTGATTCTCGCCAGTCTCTGATTAGAGCTACATCAACAGCAAACAAACCATAGAGATAGAACTTGAAACTGCTTTATTGTGTCAAGTTTCAAAGAGCTAGCACAAACCGTGTTTGATTTAGAGTTCCAAATACATATATCCCTATAGGAGAAAACAGAGTGAAACCTCAAAATGAAACCGGTTAGTGCCAACGAACGGTTTAACCTAGAAGAAGGAAATTTGGTGAGCCAAGTGGGATTGGTGTAGTGATCATTACCTTAAAGTATCATCAAGATTGGGTGAAAAAGTGTTTGCTGAGATTTCAGGCAACTCGTAGTTTTTTGGAAGCTTGGCAGGCCCTTTCCATGAAAGTGATTCTCGCCAGTCTCTGCTTAGGGCTACATCAACAGCAAACAAACCATAGAGATAAAACTTCAAACTGCTTTATTGTGTCAAGTTTCAAAGAGCTAGCACAAACCGTGTTTGATTTAGAGTTCCAAATACATGTATCCCTATAGGAGAAAACACAGTGAAACCTCAAAATGAAACCGGTTACTGCCGACGAACGGTTTAACCTAGAAGAAGAAAATTTGGCGAGCCAAGTGGGATTGGTGTACTGATCATTACCTGAAAGTATCATCAAGATTGGGTGAAAAAGTGTTTGCTGAGATTTCAGGCAACTCGTAGTTTTTTGGAAGCTTGGCAGGCCCTTTTCATGAAAGTGATTCTCGCCAGTCTCTGCTTAGGGCTACATCAACAGCAAACAAACCATAGAGATAGAACTTGAAACTGCTTTATTGTGTCAAGTTTCAAAGAGCTAGCACAAACCGTGTTAGATTTAGAGTTCCAAATACATGTATCCCTACAGGAGAAAACAGAGTGAAACCTCAAAATGAAACCGGTTACTGCCAACGAACGGTTTAACCTAGAAGAACAAAATTTGGTGAGCCAAGTGGGATTGGTGTACTGATCATTACCTGAAAGTTTCCTCAAGATTGGGTGAAAAAGTGTGTGCTGATATTTCAGGCAACTCGTAGATTTTTGGAAGCTTGGCAGGCCCTTTCCATGAAAGTGATTCTCGCCAGTCTCTGCTTAGGGCTACATCAAGAGCAAACAAACCATAGAGATAGAACTTTAAACTGCTTTATTGTGTCAAGTTTCAAAGAGCTAGCACAAATTGTGTTTGATTTAGAGTTCCAAATACATGTATCCCTATAGGAGAAAACAGAGTGAAACCTCAAAATGAAACCGGTTATTGCCAACGAACGGTTTAACCTAGAAGAACGAAATTTGGCGAGCCAAGTTGGATTGGTGTACTAATCATTACCTGAAAGTTTCATCAAGATTGGGTGAAAAAGTGTGTGCTGAGATTTCAGGCAACTCATAGTTTTTTGGAAGCTTGGCAGGCCCTTTCCTTGAAAGTGATTCTCGCCAGTCTCTGCTTAGGGCTACATCAACAGCAAACAAACCATAGAGATAGAACTTGAAACTGCTTTATTGTGTCAAGTTTCAAAGAGCTAGCACAAACCGTGTTTGATTTAGAGTTCCAAATACATATATCCCTATAGGAGAAACCAGAGTGAAACCTCAAAATGAATCCGGTTACTGCCAACGAACGGTTTAACCTAGAAGAAGGAAATTTGGCGAGCCAAGTGGGATTGGTGTACTGATCATTACCTGAAAGTATCATCAAGATTGGGTGAAAAAGTGTTTGCTGAGATTTCAGGCAACTCGTAGTTTTTTGGAAGCTTGGCAGGCCCTTTCCATGAAAGTGATTCTCGCCAGTCTCTGCTTAGGGCTACATCAACAGCAAACAAACCATAGAGATAGAACTTGAAACTGCTTTATTGTGTCAAGTTTCAAAGAGCTAGCACAAACCGTGTTTGATTTAGAGTTCCAAATACATGTATCCCTCTAGGAGAAAACAGAGTGAAACCTCAAAATGAAACCGGTGACTGCCAACGAACGGTTTAACCTAGAAGAACGAAATTTGGCGAGCCAAGTGGGATTGGTGTACTGATCATTACCTGAAAGTTTCATCAAGTTTGGGTGAAAATGTGTGTGCTGAGATTTCAGGCAACTCGTAGTTTTTTGGATGCTTGGCAGGCCCTTTCCATGAAAGTGATTCTCGCCAGTCTCTGCTTAGGGCTACATCAACAGCAAACAAACCATAGAGATAGAACTTGAAACTGGTTTATTGTGTCAAGTTTCAAAGAGCTAGCACAAACCGTGTTTGATTTAGAGTTCCAAATACATGTATCCCTATAGGAGAAAATAGAGTGAAACCTCAAAATGAAACCGGTTACTGCCAAAGAACGGTTTAACCTAGAAGAAGGAAATTTGGCGAGCCAAGTGGGATTCGTGTACTGATCATTACCTGAAAGTTTCATCAAGATTGGGTGAAAAAGTGTGTGCTGAGATTTCAGGCAACTCGTAGTTTTTTGGAAGCTTGGCAGGCCCTTTCCATGAAAGTGATTCTCGCCAGTCTCTGCTTAGGGCTACATCAACAGCAAACAAACCATAGTGATAGAACTTGAAACTGGTTTATTGTGTCAAGTTTCAAAGAGCTAGCACAAACCGTGTTTGATTTAGAGTTCCAAATACATATATCCCTATAGGAGAAAACAGAGTGAAACCTCAAAATGAAACCGGTTAGTGCCAACGAACGGTTTAACCTAGAAGAAGGAAATTTGGTGAGCCAAGTGGATTGGTGTAGTGATCATTACCTTAAAGTATCATCTAGATTGGGTGAAAAAGTGTTTGCTGAGATTTCAGGCAACTCGTAGTTTTTTGGAAGCTTGGCAGGCCCTTTCCATGAAAGTGATTCTCGCCAGTCTCTGCTTAGGGCTACATCAACAGCAAACAAACCATAGAGATAAAACTTGAAACTTCTTTATTGTGTCAAGTTTCAAAGAGCTAGCACAAACCGTGTTTGATTTAGAGTTCCAAATACATGTATCCCTATAGGAGAAAACACAGTGAAACCTCAAAATGAAACCGGTTACTGCCGACGAACGGTTTAACCTAGAAGAAGAAAATTTGGCGAGCCAAGTGGGATTGGTGTACTGATCATTACCTGAAAGTATCATCAAGATTGGTTGAAAAAGTGTTTGCTGAGATTTCAGGCAACTCGTAGTTTTTTGGAAGCTTGGCAGGCCCTTTCCATGAAAGTGATTCTCGCCAGTCTCTGCTTAGCGCTACATCAACAGCAAAGAACCCATAGAGATAGAACTTGAAACTGCTTTATTGTGTCACGTTTCAAAGAGCTAGCACAAACTGTGTTTTATTTAGAGTTCCAAATACATGTATCCCTATAGGAGAAAACACAGTGAAACCTCAAAATGAAACCGGTTACTGCCAACGATCGTTTTAACCTAGAAGAACGAAATTTGGCGAGCCAAGTGGGATTGGTGTACTGATCATTACCTGAAAGTTTCATCAAGATTGGGTGAAAAAGTGTTTGCTGAGATTTCAGGCAACTCGTAGTTTTTTGGAAGCTTGGCAGGCCCTTTTCATGAAAGTGATTCTCGCCAGTCTCTGCTTAGGGCTACATCAACAGCAAACAAACCATAGAGATAGAACTTGAAACTGCTTTATTGTGTCAAGTTTCAAAGAGCTAGCACAAACCGTGTTTGATTTAGAGTTCCAAATACATGTATCTCTATAGGAGAAAACAGAGTGAAACCTCAAAATGAAACCGGTTACTGCCAAAGAACGGTTTAACCTAGAAGAACGAAATTTGGCGAGCCAAGTGGGATTGGTGTACTGATCATTACCTGAAAGTTTCATCAAGATTGGGTGAAAAAGTGTGTGCTGAGATTTCAGGCAACTCGTAGTTTTTTGGAAGCTTGGCAGGCCCTTTTCATGAAAGTGATTCTCGCCAGTCTCTGCTTAGGGCTACATCAACAGCAAACAAACCATAGAGATAGAACTTGAAACTGCTTTATTGTGTCAAGTTTCAAAGAGCTAGCACAAACCGTGTTTGATTTAGAGTTCCAAATACATGTATCTCTATAGGAGAAAACAGAGTGAAACCTCAAAATGAAACCGGTTACTGCCAAAGAACGGTTTAACCTAGAAGAACGAAATTTGGCGAGCCAAGTGGGATTGGTGTACTGATCATTACCTGAAAGTTTCATCAAGATTGGGTGAAAAAGTGTGTGCTGAGATTTCAGGCAACTCGTAGTTTTTTGGAAGTTTGGCAGGCCCTTTCCATGAAAGTGATTCTCGCCAGTCTCTGATTAGAGCTACATCAACAGCAAACAAACCATAGAGATAGAACTTGAAACTGCTTTATTGTGTCAAGTTTCAAAGAGCTAGCACAAACCGTGTTTGATTTAGAGTTCCAAATACATGTATCCCTATAGGAGAAAACAGAGTGAAACCTCAAAATGAAACCGGTTACTGCCAACGAACGGTTTAACCTAGAAGAAGAAAATTTGGCGAGCCAAGTGGGATTGGTGTACTGATCATTACCTGAAAGTATCATCAAGATTGGGTGAAAAAGTTTTTGCTGAGATTTCAGGCAACTCGTAGTTTTTTGGAAGCTTGGCAGGCCCTTTCCATGAAAGGGATTCTCGCCAGTCTCTGCTTAGGGCTACATCAACAGCAAACAAACCATAGAGATAGAACTTTAAACTGCTTTATTGTGTCAAGTTTCAAAGAGCTAGCACAAACCGTGTTTGATTTAGCGTTCCAAATACATGTATCCCTATAGGAGAAAACAGAGTGAAACCTCAAAATGAAACCGGTTACTGCCAACGAACGGTTTAACCTAGAAGAAGAAAATTTGGCGAGCCAAGTGGGATTGGTGTACTGATCATTACCTGAAAGTATCATCAAGATTGGGTGAAAAAGTGTTTGCTGAGATTTCAGGCAACTCGTAGTTTTTTGGAAGCTTGGCAGGCCCTTTCCATGAATGTGATTCTCGCCAGTCTCTCCTTAGGGCTACATCAACAGCAAACAAACCATAGAGATAGAACTTGAAACTGCTTTATTGTGTCAAGTTTCAAAGAGCTAGCACAATGTTTTATTTAGAGTTCCAATACATGTATCCCTATAGGAGAAAACACAGTGAAACCTCAAAATTAAACCGGTTCCTGCGAACGAACCAGTTTAACCTAGAAGAACGAAATTTGGCGAGCCAAGTGGGATTGGTGTACTGATCAATACCTGAAAGTTTCATCAAGATTGGGTGAAAAAGTGTTTGCTGAGAATTTCAGGCAACTCGTAGTTTTTTGGAAGCTTGGCAGGCCCTTTTCATGAAAGTGATTCTCGCCAGTCTCTGCTTTGGGCTACATCAACAGCAAACAAACCATAGAGATAGAACTTGAAACTGCTTTATTGTGTCAAGTTTGAAAGAGCTAGCAGAAACACGTGTTTGATTTAGAGTTCCAAATACATGTATCCCTACAGGGAGAAAACAGAGTGAAACCTCAAATGAAAACGGTTACTGCCAACGAACGGTTTAACCTAGAAGAACGAAATTTGGCGAGCCAAGTGGGATTGGTGTACTGATCATTACCTGAAAGTTTCATCAAGTTTGGGTGAAAAAGTGTTTGCTGAGATTTCAGGCAACTCGTAGTTTTTTGGATGCTTGGCAGGCCCTTTCCATGAAAGTGATTCTCGCCAGTCTCTGCTTAGGGCTACATCATCAGCAAACAAACCCATAGAGATAGAACTTGAAACTGCTTTATTGTGTCAAGTTTCAAAGAGCTAGCACAAACCGTGTTTGATTTAGAGTTCCAAAATACATGTATCCCTATAGGAGAAAACAGAGTGAAACCTCAAAATGAAACCAGTTACTGCCAAAGAACGGTTTAACCTAGAAGAAGGAAATTTGGCGAGCCAAGTTGGATTGGTGTTCTGATCATTACCTGAAAGTATCATCAAGATTGGGTGAAAAAGTGTTTGCTGAGATTACAGGAAACTCGTAGTTTTTTGGAAGCTTGGCAGGCCCATTCCATGAAAGTGATTCTCGCCAGTCTCTGCTTAGGGCTACATCAACAGCAAACAAAACCATAGAGATAGAACTTGAAACTGGTTTATTGTGTCAAGTTTCAAAGAGCTAGCACAAACTGTGTTTTATTTAGAGTTCCAAATACATGTATCCTATAGGAGAAAACACAGTGAAACCTCAAAATTAAACCGGTTACTGCCAACGAACGGTTTAACCTAGAAGAACGAAATTTGGCGAGCCAAGTGTGATTGGTGTACTGATCATTACCTGAAAGTTTCATCAAGATTGGGTGAAAAGTGTTTGCTGAGATTTCAGGCAACTCGTAGTTTTTTGGAAGCTTGGCAGGCCCTTTCCATGAAAGGATTCTCGCCAGTCTCTGCTTAGAGCTACATCAACAGCAAACAAACCACAGAGATAGAACTTGAAACTGCTTTATTGTGTCAAGTTTCAAAGAGCTAGCACAAACCGTGTTTGATTTAGCGTTCCAAATACATGTATCCCCTATAGGAGGAAAACAGAGTGAAACCTCAAAATGAAACCGTTACTGCCAACGAACGTTTAACCTAGAAGAAGAAAATTTGGCGAGCCAAGTGGGATTGGTGTACTGATCATTACCTGAAAGTATCATCAAGATTGGGTGAAAAAGTGTTTGCTGAGATTTCAGGCAATCGTAGTTTTTTGGAAGCTTGGCAGGCCCTTTCCATGAAAGTGATTCTCGCCAGTCTCTGCTTAGGGCTACATCAACAGCAAACAAACCATAGAGATAGAACTTGAACTGCTTTATTGTGTCAAGTTTCAAAGAGCTAGCACAAACCGTGTTTGATTTAGAGTTCCAAATACATGTATCCCTATAGGAGAAAACAGAGTGAAACCTCAAAATGAAACCGGTTACTGCCAACGAACGGTTAATCTAGAAGAACGAAATTTGGCGAGCCAAGTGGGGATTGGTGTACTGATCATTACCTGAAAGTATCATCAAGATTGGTGAAAAAGTGTTTGCTGGGATTTCAGGCAACTCGTAGTTTTTTGGAAGGTTGGCTGGCCCTTTCCATGAAAGTGATTCTCGCCAGTCTCTGCTTAGGGCTACATCAACAGCAAACAAACCATAGAGATAGAACTTGAAACTGCTTTATTGTGTCACGTTTCAAAGAGCTAGCACAAACCGTGTTTGATTTAGAGTTCCAAATACATGTATCCTATAGGAGAAAACAGAGTGAAACCTCAAAATGGAACTGGTTACTGCCAACGAACGGTTTAACCTAGAAGAACGAAATTTGGCGAGCCAAGTGGGATTGGTGTACTGATCATTACCTGAAAGTTTCATCAAGATTGGGTGAAAAAGTCTGTGCTGAGATTTCAGGCAACTCGTAGTTTTTTGGAAGCTTGGCAGGCCCATTTCCATGAAAGTGATTCTCGCCAGTCTCTGCTTAGGGCTACTCAACAGCAAACAAACCATAGAGATAGAACTTGAAACTTCTTTATTGTGTCAAGTTTCAAAGAGCTAGCACAAACGTGTTTGATTTAGAATTCCAAATACATGAATCCCTATAGGAGAAAACAGAGTGAAACCTCAAAATGAAACCGGTTACTGCCAACGAACGGTTTAACCTAGAAGAACGAAATTTGGCGAGCCAAGTGGGTTTGGGTGTACTGATGATTACCTGAAAGTTTAATCAAGATTGGGTGAAAAAGTGTGTGCTGAGATTTCCGGCAACTCGTTGTTTTTTGGAAGCTTGGCAGGGCCCTTTCCATGAAAGTGATTCTCGCCAGTCTCTGCTTAGGGCTACATCAATAGCAAACAAAACCATTAGAGATAGAACTTGAAACTGCTTTATTGTGTCAAGTTTCAAAGAGCTAGCACAAACCGTGTTTGATTTAGAGTTCCAAATACATGTATCCCTATAGGAGAAAACAGAGTGAAACCTCAAAATGAAACCGGTTACTGCCAACGAACGGTTTAACCTAGAAGAACAAAATTTGGCGAGCCAAGTGGGATTGGTGTACTGATGATTACCTGAAAGTTTCATCAAGATTGGGTGAAAAAGTGTGTGCTGAGATTCAGGCAACTCGTAGTTTTTGGAAGCTTGGCAGGCCCTTTCCATGAAAGTGATTCTCGCCAGTCTCTGCTTAGGGCTACATCAACAGCAAACAAACCATAGAGATAGAACTTGAAACTTCTTTATTGTGTCAAGTTTCAAAGAGCTAGCACAAACCGTGTTTGATTTAGAATTCCAAATACATGAATCCCTATAGGAGAAAACAGAGTGAAACCTCAAAATGAAACCGGTTACTGCCAACGAACGGTTTAACCTAGAAGAACGAAATTTGGCGAGCCAAGTGGGTTTGGTGTACTGATGAATACCTGAAAGTTTAATCAAGATTTGGTGAAAAAGTGTGTGCTGAGATTTCGGCAACTCGTAGTTTTTTGGAAGCTTGGCAGGCCCTTTCCATGAAAGTGATTCTCGCCAGTCTCTGCTTAGGGCTACCATCAATAGCAAACCAACCATAGAGATAGAACTTGAAACTGCTTTATTGTGTCAAGTTTCAAAGAGCTAGCACAAACCGTGTTTGATTTAGAGTTCCAAATACATGTATCCCTATAGGAGACAACAGAGTGAAACCTCAAAATGAAACCGGTACTGCCAACGAACGGTTTAACCTAGAAGAACAAAATTTGGCGAGCCAAGTGGGATTGGTGTACTGATGATTACCTGAAAGTTTCATCAAGATTGGGTGAAAAAGTGTGTGCTGAGATTTCAGGCAACTCGTAGTTTTTTGGAAGCTTGGCAGGCCCTTTCCATGAAAGTGATTCTCGCCAGTCTCTGCTTAGGCTACATCAACAAGAAAACAAACCATAGAGATAGAACTTGAAACTGCTTTATTGTGTCACGTTTCAAAGAGCTAGCACAAACCGTGTTTGATTTAGAGTTCCAAATACATGTATCCCTATAGGAGAAAAACAGAGTGAAACCTCAAAATGAAACCGGTTACTGCCAACGAACGGTTTAACCTAGAAGAACGAAATTTGGCGAGCCAAGTGGGATTGGTGTACTGATGATTACCTGAAAGTTTAATCAAGATTGGGTGAAAAAGTGTGTGCTGAGATTTCAGGCAACTCGTAGTTTTTTGGAAGCTTGGCAGGCCCTTTCCATGAAAGTGATTCTCGCCAGTCTCTGCTTAGGGCTACATCAACAGCAAACAAACCATAGAGATAGAACTTGAAACTGCTTTATTGTGTCAAGATTCAAAGAGCTAGCACAAACCGTGTTTGATTTAGAGTTCCAAATACATGTATCCCTATAGGAGAAAACAGAGTGAAACCTCAAAATGAAACCGGTTACTGCCAACGAACGGTTTAACCTAGAAGAACGAAATTTGGCGAGCCAAGTGAGATTGGTGTACTGATCATTACCTTAAAGTTTCATCAAGATTGGGTGAAAAAGTGTGTGCTGAGATTTCAGGCAACTCGTAGTTTTTTGGAAGCTTGGCAGGCCCTTTCCATGAAAGTGATTCTCGCCAGTCTCTGCTTAGGGCTACATCAACAGCAAACAAACCATAGAGTTAGAACTTGAAACTGCTTTATTGTGTCAAGTTTCAAAGAGCTAGCACAAACCGTGTTTGATTTAGAGTTCCAGATACATGTATCCCTATAGGAGAAAACAGAGTGAAACCTCAAAATGAAACCGGTTACTGCCAACGAACGGTTTAACCTAGAAGAACGAAATTTGGCGAGCCAAGTGATATTGGTGTACTGATCATTACCTGAAAGTTTCATCAAGATTGGGTGAAAAAGTGTGTGCTGAGATTTCAGGCAACTCGTAGTTTTTTGGAAGCTTGGCAGGCCCTTTCCATGAAAGTGATTCTCGCCAGTCTCTGCTTAGGGCTACATCAACAGCAAACAAACCATAGAGATAGAACTTGAAACTGCTTTATTGTGTCACGTTTCAAAGAGCTAGCACAAACCGTGTTTGATTTAGAGTTCCAAATACATGTATCCCTATAGGAGAAAACAGAGTGAAACCTCAAAATGGAACTGGTTACTGCCAACGAACGGTTTAACCTAGAAGAACGAAATTTGGCGAGCCAAGTGGGATTGGTGTACTGATCATTACCTGAAAGTTTCATCAAGATTGGGTGAAAAAGTCTGTGCTGAGATTTCAGGCAACTCGTAGTTTTTTGGAAGCTTGGCAGGCCCTTTCCATGAAAGTGATTCTCGCCAGTCTCTGCTTAGGGCTACATCAACAGCAAACAAACCATAGAGATAGAACTTGAAACTTCTTTATTGTGTCAAGTTTCAAAGAGCTAGCACAAACCGTGTTTGATTTAGAATTCCAAATACATGAATCCCTATAGGAGAAAACAGAGTGAAACCTCAAAATGAAACCGGTTACTGCCAACGAACGGTTTAACCTAGAAGAACGAAATTTGGCGAGCCAAGTGGGATTGGTGTACTGATGATTACCTGAAAGTTTAATCAAGATTGGGTGAAAAAGTGTGTGCTGAGATTTCCGGGAACTCGTAGTTTTTTGGGAGCTTGGCAGGCCCTTTCCATGAAAGTGATTCTCGCCAGTCTCTGCTTAGGGCTACATCAATAGCAAACAAACCATAGAGATAGAACTTGAAACTGCTTTATTGTGTCAAGTTTCAAAGAGCTAGCACAAACCGTGTTTGATTTAGAGTTCCAAATACATGTATCCCTATAGGAGAAAACAGAGTGAAACCTCAAAATGAAACCGGTTACTGCCAACGAACGGTTTAACCTAGAAGAACGAAATTTGGCGAGCCAAGTGGGATTGGTGTACTGATCATTACCTGAAAGCTTCATCATGATTGGGTGAAAAAGTGTGTGCTGAGATTTCAGGCAACTCGTAGTTTTTTGGAAGCTTGGCAGGCCCTTTCCATGAAAGTGATTCTCGCCAGTCTCTGCTTAGGGCTACATCAACAGCAAACAAACCATAGAGATAGACCTTGAAACTGCTTTATTGTGTCAAGATTCAAAGAGCTAGCACAAACCGTGTTTGATTTAGAGTTCCAAATACATGTATCCCTATAGGAGAAAACAGAGTGAAACCTCAAAATGAAACCGGTTACTGCCAAAAAACGGTTTAACCTAGAAGAACGAAATTTGGCGAGCCAAGTGAGATTGGTGTACTGATCATTACCTGAAAGTTTCATCAAGATTGGGTGAAAAAGTGTGTGCTGAGATTTCAGGCAACTCGTAGTTTTTTGGAAGCTTGGCAGGCCCTTTCCATGAAAGTGATTCTCGCCAGTCTCTGCTTAGGGCTACATCAACAGCAAACAAACCATAGAGTTAGAACTTGAAACTGCTTTATTGTGTCAAGTTTCAAAGAGCTAGCACAAACCGTGTTTGATTTAGAGTTCCAAATACATGTATCCCTATAGGAGAAAACAGAGTGAAACCTCAAAATGAAACCGGTTACTGCCAACGAACGGTTTAACCTAGAAGCACGAAATTTGGCGAGCCAAGTGAGATTGGTGTACTGATCATTACCTGAAAGTTTCATCAAGATTGGGTGAAAAAGTGTGTGCTGAGATTTCAGGCAACTCGTAGTTTTTTGGAAGCTTGGCAGGCCCTTTCCATGAAAGTGATTCTCGCCAGTCTCTGCTTAGGGCTACATCAACAGCAAACAAACCATAGAGATAGAACTTGAAACTGCTTTATTGTGTCACGTTTCAAAGAGCTAGCACAAACCGTGTTTGATTTAGAGTTCCAAATACATGTATCCCTATAGGAGAAAACAGAGTGAAACCTCAAAATGGAACTGGTTACTGCCAACGAACGGTTTAACCTAGAAGAACGAAATTTGGCGAGCCAAGTGGGATTGGTGTACTGATCATTACCTGAAAGTTTCATCAAGATTGGGTGAAAAAGTCTGTGCTGAGATTTCAGGCAACTCGTAGTTTTTTGGAAGCTTGGCAGGCCCTTTCCATGAAAGTGATTCTCGCCAGTCTCTGCTTAGGGCTACATCAACAGCAAACAAACCATAGAGATAGAACTTGAAACTTCTTTATTGTGTCAAGTTTCAAAGAGCTAGCACAAACCGTGTTTGATTTAGAGTTCCAAATACATGTATCCCTATAGGAGAAAACAGAGTGAAACCTCAAAATGGAACTGGTTACTGCCAACGAACGGTTTAACCTAGAAGAACGAAATATGGCGAGCCAAGTGGGATTGGTGTACTGATCATTACCTGAAAGTTTCATCAAGATTGGGTGAAAAAGTCTGTGCTGAGATTTCAGGCAACTCGTAGTTTTTTGGAAGCTTGGCAGGCCCTTTCCATGAAAGTGATTCTCGCCAGTCTCTGCTTAGGGCTACATCAACAGCAAACAAACCATAGAGATAGAACTTGAAACTTCTTTATTGTGTCAAGTTTCAAAGAGCTAGCACAAACCGTGTTTGATTTAGAATTCCAAATACATGAATCCCTATAGGAGAAAACAGAGTGAAACCTCAAAATGAAACCGGTTACTGCCAACGAACGGTTTAACCTAGAAGAACGAAATTTGGCGAGCCAAGTGGGATTGGTGTACTGATGATTACCTGAAAGTTTAATCAAGATTGGGTGAAAAAGTGTGTGCTGAGATTTCCGGGAACTCGTAGTTTTTTGGGAGCTTGGCAGGCCCTTTCCATGAAAGTGATTCTCGCCAGTCTCTGCTTAGGGCTACATCAATAGCAAACAAACCATAGAGATAGAACTTGAAACTGCTTTATTGTGTCAAGTTTCAAAGAGCTAGCACAAACCGTGTTTGATTTAGAGTTCCAAATACATGTATCCCTATAGGAGAAAACAGAGTGAAACCTCAAAATGAAACCGGTTACTGCCAACGAACGGTTTAACCTAGAAGAAGAAAATTTGGCGAGCCAAGTGGGATTGGTGTACTGATCATTACCTGAAAGTTTCATCATGATTGGGTGAAAAAGTGTGTGCTGAGATTTCAGGCAACTCGTAGTTTTTTGGAAGCTTGGCAGGCCCTTTCCATGAAAGTGATTCTCACCAGTCTCTGCTTAGGGCTACATCAACAGCAAACAAACCATAGAGATAGACCTTGAAACTGCTTTATTGTGTCAAGATTCAAAGAGCTAGCACAAACCGTGTTTGATTTAGAGTTCCAAATACATGTATCCCTATAGGAGAAAACAGAGTGAAACCTCAAAATGAAACCGGTTACTGCCAAAAAACGGTTTAACCTAGAAGAACGAAATTTGGCGAGCCAAGTGAGATTGGTGTACTGATCATTACCTGAAAGTTTCATCAAGATTGGGTGAAAAAGTGTGTGCTGAGATTTCAGGCAACTCGTAGTTTTTTGGAAGCTTGGCAGGCCCTTTCCATGAAAGTGATTCTCGCCAGTCTCTGCTTAGGGCTACATCAACAGCAAACAAACCATAGAGTTAGAACTTGAAACTGCTTTATTGTGTCAAGTTTCAAAGAGCTAGCACAAACCGTGTTTGATTTAGAGTTCCAAATACATGTATCCCTATAGGAGAAAACAGAGTGAAACCTCAAAATGAAACCGGTTACTGCCAACGAACGGTTTAACCTAGAAGAACGAAATTTGGCGAGCCAAGTGAGATTGGTGTACTGATCATTACCTGAAAGTTTCATCAAGATTGGGTGAAAAAGTGTGTGCTGAGATTTCAGGCAACTCGTAGTTTTTTGGAAGCTTGGCAGGCCCTTTCCATGAAAGTGATTCTCGCCAGTCTCTGCTTAGGGCTACATCAACAGCAAACAAACCATAGAGATAGAACTTGAAACTGCTTTATTGTGTCACGTTTCAAAGAGCTAGCACAAACCGTGTTTGATTTAGAGTTCCAAATACATGTATCCCTATAGGAGAAAACAGAGTGAAACCTCAAAATGGAACTGGTTACTGCCAACGAACGGTTTAACCTAGAAGAACGAAATTTGGCGAGCCAAGTGGGATTGGTGTACTGATCATTACCTGAAAGTTTCATCAAGATTGGGTGAAAAAGTCTGTGCTGAGATTTCAGGCAACTCGTAGTTTTTTGGAAGCTTGGCATGCCCTTTCCATGAAAGTGATTCTCGCCAGTCTCTGCTTAGGGCTACATCAACAGCAAACAAACCATAGAGATAGAACTTGAAACTTCTTTATTGTGTCAAGTTTCAAAGAGCTAGCACAAACCGTGTTTGATTTAGAATTCCAAATACATGAATCCCTATAGGAGAAAACAGAGTGAAACCTCAAAATGAAACCGGTTACTGCCAACGAATGGTTTAACCTAGAAGAACGAAATTTGGCGAGCCAAGTGGGTTTGGTGTACTGATGATTACCTGAAAGTTTAATCAAGATTGGGTGAAAAAGTGTGTGCTGAGATTTCCGGCAACTCGTAGTTTTTTGGAAGCTTGGCAGGCCCTTTCCATGAAAGTGATTCTCGCCAGTCACTGCTTAGGGCTACATCAATAGCAAACAAACCATAGAGATAGAACTTAAAACTGCTTTATTGTGTCAAGTTTCAAAGAGCTAGCACAAACCGTGTTTGATTTAGAGTTCCAAATACATGTATCCCTATAGGAGAAAACAGAGTGAAACCTCAAAATGAAACCGGTTACTGCCAACGAACGGTTTAACCTAGAAGAACGAAATTTGGCGAGCCAAGTGGGATTGGTGTACTGATCATTACCTGAAAGTTTCATCATGATTGGGTGAAAAAGTGTGTGCTGAGATTTCAGGCAACTCGTAGTTTTTTGGAAGCTTGGCAGGCCCTTTCCATGAAAGTGATTCTCACCAGTCTCTGCTTAGGGCTACATCAACAGCAAACATACCATAGAGATAGACCTTGAAACTGCTTTATTGTGTCAAGATTCAAAGAGCTAGCACAAACCGTGTTTGATTTAGAGTTCCAAATACATGTATCCCTATAGGAGAAAACAGAGTGAAACCTCAAAATGAAACCGGTTACTGCCAAAAAACGGTTTAACCTAGAAGAACGAAATTTGGCGAGCCAAGTGAGATTGGTGTACTGATCATTACCTGAAAGTTTCATCAAGATTGGGTGAAAAAGTGTGTGCTGAGATTTCAGGCAACTCGTAGTTTTTTGGAAGCTTGGCAGGCCCTTTCCATGAAAGTGATTCTCGCCAGTCTCTGCTTAGGGCTACATCAACAGCAAACAAACCATAGAGTTAGAACTTGAAACTTCTTTATTGTGTCAAGTTTCAAAGAGCTAGCACAAACCGTGTTTGATTTAGAGTTCCAAATACATGCATCCCTATAGGAGAAAACAGAGTGAAACCTCAAAATGAAACCGGTTACTGCCAACGAACGGTTTAACCTAGAAGAACGAAATTTGGCGAGCCAAGTGAGATTGGTGTACTGATCATTACCTGAAAGTTTCATCAAGATTGGGTGAAAAAGTGTGTGCTGAGATTTCAGGCAACTCGTAGTTTTTTGGAAGCTTGGCAGGCCCTTTCCATGAAAGTGATTCTCGCCAGTCTCTGCTTAGGGCTACATCAACAGCAAACAAACCATAGAGATAGAACTTGAAACTGCTTTCTTGTGTCACGTTTCAAAGAGCTAGCACAAACCGTGTTTGATTTAGAGTTCCAAATACATGTATCCCTATAGGAGAAAACAGAGTGAAACCTCAAAATGAAACCTGTTACTGCCAAAAAACGGTTTAACCTAGAAGAACGAAATTTGGCGAGCCAAGTGAGATTGGTGTACTGATCATTACCTGAAAGTTTCATCAAGATTGGGTGAAAAAGTGTGTGCTGAGATTTCAGGCAACTCGTAGTTTTTTGGAAGCTTGGCAGGCCCTTTCCATGAAAGTGATTCTCGCCAGTCTCTGCTTAGGGCTACATCAACAGCAAACAAACCATAGAGTTAGAACTTGAAACTTCTTTATTGTGTCAAGTTTCAAAGAGCTAGCACAAACCGTGTTTGATTTAGAGTTCCAAATACATGCATCCCTATAGGAGAAAACAGAGTGAAACCTCAAAATGAAACCGGTTACTGCCAACGAACGGTTTAACCTAGAAGAACGAAATTTGGCGAGCCAAGTGAGATTGGTGTACTGATCATTACCTGAAAGTTTCATCAAGATTGGGTGAAAAAGTGTGTGCTGAGATTTCAGGCAACTCGTAGTTTTTTGGAAGCTTGGCAGGCCCTTTCCATGAAAGTGATTCTCGCCAGTCTCTGCTTAGGGCTACATCAACAGCAAACAAACCATAGAGATAGAACTTGAAACTGCTTTTTTGTGTCACGTTTCAAAGAGCTAGCACAAACCGTGTTTGATTTAGAGTTCCAAATACATGTATCCCTATAGGAGAAAACAGAGTGAAACCTCAAAATGGAACTGGTTACTGCCAACGAACGGTTTAACCTAGAAGAACGAAATTTGGCGAGCCAAGTGGGATTGGTGTACTGATCATTACCTGAAAGTTTCATCAAGATTGGGTGAAAAAGTGTGTGCTGAGATTTCAGGCAACTCGTAGTTTTTTGGAAGCTTGGCAGGCCCTTTCCTTGAAAGTGATTCTCGCCAGTCTCTGCTTAGGGCTACATCAACAGCAAACAAACCATAGAGATAGAACTTGAAACTTCTTTATTGTGTCAAGTTTCAAAGAGCTAGCACAAACCGTGTTTGATTTAGAATTCCAAATACATGAATCCCTATAGGAGAAAACAGAGTGAAACCTCAAAATGAAACCGGTTACTGCCAACGAACGGTTTAACCTAGAAGAACGAAATTTGGCGAGCCAAGTGGGATTGGTGTACTGATGATTACCTGAAAGTTTAATCAAGATTGGGTGAAAAAGTGTGTGCTGAGATTTCAGGCAACTCGTAGTTTTTTGGAAGCTTGGCAGGCCCTTTCCATGAAAGTGATTCTCGCCAGTCTCTGCTTAGGGCTACATCAACAGCAAACAAACCATAGAGATAGAACTTGAAACTGCTTTATTGTGTCAAGTTTCAAAGAGCTAGCACAAACCGTGTTTGATTTAGAGTTCCAAATACATGTATCCCTATAGGAGAAAACAGAGTGAAACCTCAAAATGAAACCGGTTACTGCCAACGAACGGTTTAACCTAGAAGAACGAAATTTGGCGAGCCAAGTGGGATTGGTGTACTGATCATTACCTGAAAGTTTCATCAAGATTGGGTGAAAAAGTGTGTGCTGAGATTTCAGGCAACTCGTAGTTTTTTGGAAGCTTGGCAGGTCCTTTCCATGAAAGTGATTCTCGCCAGTCTCTGCTTAGGGCTACATCAACAGCAAACAAACCATAGAGATAGAACTTGAAACTGCTTTATTGTGTCAAGATTCAAAGAGCTAGCACAAACCGTGTTTGATTTAGAGTTCCAAATACATGTATCCCTATAGGAGAAAACAGAGTGAAACCTCAAAATGAAACCAGTTACTGCCAACGAACGGTTTAACCTAGAAGAACGAAATTTGGCGAGCCAAGTGAGATTGGTGTACTGATCATTACCTGAAAGTTTCATCAAGATTGGGTGAAAAAGTGTGTGCTGAGATTTCAGGCAACTCGTAGTTTTTTGGAAGCTTGGCAGGCCCTTTCCATGAAAGTGATTCTCGCCAGTCTCTGCTTAGGGCTACATCAACAGCAAACAAACCATAGAGTTAGAACTTGAAACTTCTTTATTGTGTCAAGTTTCAAAGAGCTAGCACAAACCGTGTTTGATTTAGAGTTCCAAATACATGCATCCCTATAGGAGAAAACAGAGTGAAACCTCAAAATGAAACCGGTTACTGCCAATGAACGGTTTAACCTAGAAGAACGAAATTTGGCGAGCCAAGTGAGATTGGTGTACTGATCATTACCTGAAAGTTTCATCAAGATTGGGTGAAAAAGTGTGTGCTGAGATTTCAGGCAACTCGTAGTTTTTTGGAAGCTTGGCAGGCCCTTTCCATGAAAGTGATTCTCGCAGGTCTCTGCTTAGGACTACATCAACAGCAAACAAACCATAGAGATAGAACTTGAAACTGCTTTATTGTGTCACGTTTCAAAGAGCTAGCACAAACCGTGTTTGATTTAGAGTTCCAAATACATGTATCCCAATAGGAGAAAACAGAGTGAAACCTCAAAATGCAACCGGTTAATGCCAACGAACGGTTTAACCTAGAAGAACGAAATTTGGCGAGCCAAGTGGGATTGGTGTACTGATCATTACCTGAAAGTTTCATCAAGATTGGGTGAAAAAGTCTGTGCTGAGATTTCAGGCAACTCGTAGTTTTTTGGAAGCTTGGCAGGCCCTTTCCATGAAAGTGATTCTCGCCAGTCTCTGCTTAGGGCTACATCAACAGCAAACAAACCATAGAGATAGAACTTGAAACTTCTTTATTGTGTCAAGTTTCAAAGAGCTAGCACAAACCGTGTTTGATTTAGAATTCCAAATACATGAATCCCTATAGGAGAAAACAGAGTGAAACCTCAAAATGAAACCGGTTACTGCCAACGAACGGTTTAACCTAGAAGAACGAAATTTGGCGAGCCAAGTTGGATTGGTGTACTGATGATTACCTGAAAGTTTAATCAAGATTGGGTGAAAAAGTGTGTGCTGAGATTTCCGGCAACTCGTAGTTTTTTGGAAGCTTGGCAGGCCCTTTCCATGAAAGTGATTCTCGCCAGTCTCTGCTTAGGGCTACATCAATAGCAAACAAACCATAGAGATAGAACTTGAAACTGCTTTATTGTGTCAAGTTTCAAAGAGCTAGCACAAACCGTGTTTGATTTAGAGTTCCAAATACATGTATCCCTATAGGAGAAAACAGAGTGAAACATCAAAATGAAACCGGTTACTGCCAACGAACGGTTTAACCTAGAAGAACGAAATTTGGCGAGCCAAGTGGGATTGGTGTACTGATCATTACCTGAAAGTTTCATCATGATTGGGTGAAAAAGTGTGTGCTGAGATTTCAGGCAACTCGTAGTTTTTGGAAGCTTGGCAGGCCCTTTCCATGAAAGTGATTCTCACCAGTCTCTGCTTAGGGCTACATCAACAGCAAACAAACCATAGAGATAGACCTTGAAACTGCTTTATTGTGTCAAGATTCAAAGAGCTAGCACAAACCGTGTTTGATTTAGAGTTTCAAATACATGTATCCCTATAGGAGAAAACAGAGTGAAACCTCAAAATGAAACCGGTTACTGCCAAAAAACGGTTTAACCTAGAAGAACGAAATTTGGCGAGCCAAGTGAGATTGGTGTACTGATCATTACCTGAAAGTTTCATCAAGATTGGGTGAAAAAGTGTGTGCTGAGATTTCAGGCAACTCGTAGTTTTTTGGAAGCTTGGCAGGCCCTTTCCATGAAAGTGATTCTCGCCAGTCTCTGCTTAGGGCTACATCAACAGCAAACAAACCATAGAGTTAGAACTTGAAACTTCTTTATTGTGTCAAGTTTCAAAGAGCTAGCACAAACCGTGTTTGATTTAGAGTTCCAAATACATGCATCCCTATAGGAGAAAACAGAGTGAAACCTCAAAATGAAACCGGTTACTGCCAACGAACGGTTTAACCTAGAAGAACGAAATTTGGCGAGCCAAGTGAGATTGGTGTACTGATCATTACCTGAAAGTTTCATCAAGATTGGGTGAAAAAGTGTGTGCTGAGATTTCAGGGCAACTCGTAGTTTTTTGGAAGCTTGGCAGGCCCTTTCCATGAAAGTGATTCTCGCCAGTCTCTGCTTAGGGCTACATCAACAGCAAACAAACCATAGAGATAGAACTTGAAACTGCTTTTTTGTGTCACGTTTCAAGAGCTAGCACAAACCGTGTTTGATTTAGAGTTCCAAATACATGTATCCCTATAGGAGAAAACAGAGTGAAACCTCAAAATGGAACTGGTTACTGCCAACGAACGGTTTAACCTAGAAGAACGAAATTTGGCGAGCCAAGTGGGATTGGTGTACTGATCATTACCTGAAAGTTTCATCAAGATTGGGTGAAAAAGTGTGTGCTGAGATTTCAGGCAACTCGTAGTTTTTTGGAAGCTTGGCAGGCCCTTTCCTTGAAAGTGATTCTCGCCAGTCTCTGCTTAGGGCTACATCAACAGCAAACAAACCATAGAGATAGAACTTGAAACTTCTTTATTGTGTCAAGTTTCAAAGAGCTAGCACAAACCGTGTTTGATTTAGAATTCCAAATACATGAATCCCTATAGGAGAAAACAGAGTGAAACCTCAAAATGAAACCGGTTACTGCCAACGAACGGTTTAACCTAGAAGAACGAAATTTGGCGAGCCAAGTGGGATTGGTGTACTGATGATTACCTGAAAGTTTAATCAAGATTGGGTGAAAAAGTGTGTGCTGAGATTTCAGGCAACTCGTAGTTTTTTGGAAGCTTGGCAGGCCCTTTCCATGAAAGTGATTCTCGCCAGTCTCTGCTTAGGGCTACATCAACAGCAAACAAACCATAGAGATAGAACTTGAAACTGCTTTATTGTGTCAAGTTTCAAAGAGCTAGCACAAACCGTGTTTGATTTAGAGTTCCAAATACATGTATCCCTATAGGAGAAAACAGAGTGAAACCTCAAAATGAAACCGGTTACTGCCAACGAACGGTTTAACCTAGAAGAACGAAATTTGGCGAGCCAAGTGGGATTGGTGTACTGATCATTACCTGAAAGTTTCATCAAGATTGGGTGAAAAAGTGTGTGCTGAGATTTCAGGCAACTCGTAGTTTTTTGGAAGCTTGGCAGGTCCTTTCCATGAAAGTGATTCTCGCCAGTCTCTGCTTAGGGCTACATCAACAGCAAACAAACCATAGAGATAGAACTTGAAACTGCTTTATTGTGTCAAGATTCAAAGAGCTAGCACAAACCGTGTTTGATTTAGAGTTCCCAAATACATGTATCCCTATAGGAGAAAACAGAGTGAAACCTCAAAATGAAACCAGTTACTGCCAACGAACGGTTTAACCTAGAAGAACGAAATTTGGCGAGCCAAGTGAGATTGGTGTACTGATCATTACCTGAAAGTTTCATCAAGATTGGGTGAAAAAGTGTGTGCTGAGATTTCAGGCAACTCGTAGTTTTTTGGAAGCTTGGCAGGCCCTTTCCATGAAAGTGATTCTCGCCAGTCTCTGCTTAGGGCTACATCAACAGCAAACAAACCATAGAGTTAGAACTTGAAACTTCTTTATTGTGTCAAGTTTCAAAGAGCTAGCACAAACCGTGTTTGATTTAGAGTTCCAAATACATGCATCCCTATAGGAGAAAACAGAGTGAAACCTCAAAATGAAACCGGTTACTGCCAATGAACGGTTTAACCTAGAAGAACGAAATTTGGCGAAGCCAAGTGAGATTGGTGTACTGATCATTACCTGAAAGTTTCATCAAGATTGGGTGAAAAAGTGT
>NW_027522268.1:0-22635 GCF_052094955.1 Ictidomys tridecemlineatus | reverse complement strand
AGATTTGGGTGCAAAAGGCCTGTTACATAGAGCAGAGATTGGAGACTAGGGTGCAGAAGGATCGATGTAGAGAGCAAAATTTTCAGACTGGGGTGCAGAAAAATTGTTATAAAGAACAGAGTTTGGAGACTGGGGTGCAGAAGGCCAGTTATGGAGAGCAGAGTTTGGACAAGGGGTTCAGAAGTACATTTACAGAGAGTAGTTTTTGAAGACTAAGGTGCAGAAGGATCATTGCAGAGAGCAGAGTTTGGAGATTGAGGTGCAGAAGGATTGGTAAGTTGAGCAGAGGTTGGAGACTGGGTTGCAGAGTGTCTGTTGCAGAGAGCAGAGGCGGGACACTGGGGTGCATAAGGACTGTAGCGGATAGCACAGGTTCACAATGGGGTGCAGAAGGACTGTTGCAGAGAGCAGAGGTTGGAGACTGGGTTACAGATGGACTGTTACAGAGAGCAGAGTTTGTAGACTGAGGTGAAGAAAGACTCTTACAGAGAGCAGGTTTTGGAAATTTTGGTGGAGATTGACTGATACAGTAAGCAGAGTTAGGAGACTGGGGCGTAGAAGGACTGTTGCAGGAACAAGAATTTGAGACAGCGGTTCTAAAGGACTGTTTCAGAGAGCAGAGTTTGGAGGCTGAGATGTAGAAGGACTGTTACAGAGAGTAGAGGTTGGAGACTGAAGTACAGAAGGATTGTTACAGAGAGCAGAGGTTGGAGACTGGGGTGCAGAAGGACTGTTGCAGATAGCAGAGGTTGGAGACTGGGATGTAGAAGGACTTTTGCATGCAGCAGAGATTGGAGAATGGGGTGCAAAAAGACTTTTGCAGAGACCAGAGTTTGGAGACTGTGGTACAGAAAGACTGTTACAGAGAGCAGAGTTTGGAGACTGGGGTGCAGAAGGATTGTTACACAGAGCCGAGGTTAGAGACTGGTGTTCAGAAGGACTGTTGCAGACAGCAGTGGTTTGAGACCGGGGTGCAAAAGGACTGTTACAGAGAGTAGAGTTTCAATGCTGAGGTGTAGAAGGTTCGATGCAGAGAGCTTAGTTTGGAGACTGAGGTGAAAAAGGACTGTTGCAGAGAGCAGAGGTTGGAGACTGAGGTGCAAAAGGACTGTTACAGAGAGTAGAGGTGGGAGATTGGGGTGCAAAAGGCCTGTTACAGAGAGCAGAGGTTGGAGACTGGGGTGCAGAAGTTCCGTTGTAGAGAGCAAAATTTTCAGACTGGGGTGCAGAAGGATTGTTATAAAGAACAGAGGTCGGAGACTCGGCTGCAGAAGGATTGTTAAGGAGAGCAGAGTTTGGAGACTGGGTTGCAGAGGGACTGTTGCAGAGAGCAGAGGCTGGACACTGGGGTGTATAAGTACTGTAGCGGAAAGCACAGGTTCACATTGGGGTGCAGAAGGACTGTTTAAGAGAGCAGAGATTTGAGATTGGGTTACAGAAGGACTGTTACAAAGGCAGAGGTTGAAGATTTGGTGGAGAAGGTCTCTTGCAGAGAGAAGATGTTGGAGATTGGGATGCAGAAAGACTGTTGCAGAGAGCAGAGTTTGTAGACTGAGGCGAAGAAAGACTCTTACAGAGAGCAGGTGTTGGAAATTGTGGTGCAGAGGGACTGATAGAGTAAGAAGAGTTTGGAGACTGGGGTGCAGAAGAATTGTTTCAGAGAGCAGAGTTTGTAGACAGAGGTGCAGAAGCACTGTTACAGAGAGCAGAGGTTGGAGAATGGGGTGCAAAGACCTGTTACAGAGAGCAGAGGTTGGAGACTGGGGTTCAGAAGGACTGTTACAGAGAGTAGAGTTTTGAGAATGGGGTGCAGAAGGATCCTTGCCGAGACAGAGATTTCAGACTGAGGTGCATAAGGACTGTTGCAGAGAGCAGAGTTTGGAGACTGAGGTGCAGTAGGACTGTTACAGAGAGGAGAGATTGGAGACGGGGGTGCAAAAGTACTGTTACATAGAGCAGATTTTTGATAGTGCACTACAGGAGGACTGTTACAGAGAGCATAGTTTGGAGACTGGGATGGAGAAGGACTGTTGCAGAGAGCCGAGGGAGGAGACTAGGGTGCAGAAGGATCGTTGGGGAGAGCAGAGTATTGAGACTGGTGTGCAGAAGGACTGTTACAGAGAACAGGGATTGGAGAAGGGGTGCAAAAGAACTGTTGCACGGAGCAGAGGTTTGAGACTTTGTTGCAGAAGGACTGTTGCAGACAGCAGAGTTTGGAAACTGAGGTGCAGAAGGACTGTTACAGAGAGCAGAGGTGGGAGACTGGGGTGCATATGGACTGATACAGAAAGCAGAGGTTAGAGACTGGGGTGCAGAAGGACTGTTACAGAGAGCAGATTTTGGAGACTACACTACAGGAGGACTGTTACAGGGTGCAGAGGTTGGAGACTGGGGTGGATAATGACTGTTTCAGAGTGCAGAATTTAGAGACTGGGGTGCACAAGTATCGTTTCAGAGAGCAGAGTTTTTAGATTGAGGTGCAGAACGACTGTTGCTGAGAGCAGATGTTGGAGACTGGGGTGCAGAAGGACTTTTTCAGAGAGTAGATGTTGGAGACTGGGGTGCAGAAGGATTGTTACAGAGAGCAGAGGTTGGATACTGGGGTTCAGAAAGACCATTGCAGAGATCAGAGTTTGGGAACTGAGGTGAAGAAGGATTGTTGCAAAGAGTAGAATTTTCAGACTGAGGTGCAGAAGAACTGTTGCAGAGAGGAGATGTTATAGACTTGGGTGAAGTAGGTTCGTTGCAGAGCACAGAGGTTGGAGACTAAAGTGCAGAGAGACTGTTGCAGATAGCAGAGGTTGGAGACTGAGATGCAGAAGGACTGTTATAGATAGTAGAGGTTGTAGACTGAGGTACAGAAGGATTGTTACAGAGAGCAGATTTTCGAGACTGGGTGCAGAAGGACTGTTGCAGATAGCAGAGGTTGGAGACTGGGTTGTAAAAGGACTCTTGCAGGCAGCAGAGGTTGGAGACTGGGGTGCAGAAAAACTTTTGCAGAGAGCAGAGTTTGGAGACTGAGGTACAGAAGGACTTTTACAGAGAGCAGAGGTTGGAGACTAGGGTGCAGAAGGACTGATACAGAAAGTAGAAGTTGGAGACTGGGGTGCAGAAGGATCCTTACAGAGAGCAGAGGTTGGAGATAGCAGTATAGAAGGAATGTTACAGAGAGTATAGGTTGGAGACTGGGGTGGAAAAGGACTGTTTCAGAGAGTAGATGTTGGATACTGGGGTGCAGAAGAACTGTTGCAGAGAGCAGAATTTGGAAACTACGGTGCAGAAGGATTGTTGTGGGGAGCAGATTTTGGAGACAGAAGTGCTGAAGGACTCTTGCAGACAACAGAGGTTGGAGAATGGGGTGCAGAAGGACCATTGCAGAGAGCAGAGTTTGGAGACTGCAGTACAGAAGAACTGTTATGAGGTGAGATGAAGTAAAGAAGGACTGTTGAGAGTTGAGATGAAGAAGGACTGTTACAGAAAGCAGAGTTTTTAGACTTGGGTGCAGAAGGATCATTGCACAGAGCAGAGTTTTCAGACTGAGGCGAAGAAGGACTGTTTCAGAGAGCAGACGTTGGAGACTGGGGTGCAGAAAGACTTTTGCAGGGAGCTGAGGTTGGAGACTGGGTTGCAAAAGGATCGTTGCAGAGAGCAGAAGTTGGAGACTGGGGTGTAAAACGATTGTTACAGAGAGGGAACGTTCTAGAATGGGGTGCAGAAGGACGATTGAAGAGAGCAGAGTTTGGGGACTGATGTGCAGAAAAATTTTTACAGAGAACAGAAGTTGGAGACTGGGGTGCAGAAAGACTGTTGCAAAGATCAGAGGTTGGAGACTGGGGTGCAGAAGGACTGTAGCAGAGAGCAGAGGTTGGAGACTGGGGTGTAGAAGGACTGTAGCAGAGAGCAGACTTTGGAGACTGGGATGCGGAAGTATCGTTGCAGAAAGCAGATGTTGGATACTGGGGTATAATAAGACGTTTGCAGAGAGCAAAGTTCAGAGACTGGGGTACAGAAGGACTGTTGCAAAGAGCAGAGGTTGGAGATTGAGGTGTAGAAGGACTGTTACAGAGAGCAGAGGTTTTAGACTGGGGTGCAGAATAACTGATATGGAAAGTAGAGTTTGGAGACTTAGGTGCAGACGGACAGCTGCAGAGAACAGAGGTTGGATACTGGGGTGCACAAGGGCCGTTGCAGAGAAATAAGGTTAGAGACTGAGGTGCAGAATGACTGTTACAGAGAGCAAAGTTTGGAGAACGGGGTGAAGAAGAATCTTACAGAGAGCAGACATTGGAGACTGAGATGCAGAAGGATCGTTGCAGAGAGCAGAGGTTGGAGACTGGGGTGTAGAAGGACTTTTGCAGAGAGCACAGGTTGGAGTCTGGGGTGCAGAAGGCCTGTAACAGAGAGCAGAGTTTGGAGACTGGGTGGCAGAAATCCTATTACACAGAGCCGATGTTGGAGACTGGGGTTCAGAAGGTTTGTTACAAATAGCACAATTTGGAGACTGTTGTTTAGAAGGATTGTTGCAGAGAGCATAAGTTTCAGACTGAGGCTTAGAAGAACTGTTACAGAGAGCAGAGGTTGAAAATTGGGGTGTAGAAAGACCGTTATAGAGAGAAGAGCTTGGAGACTGCCGTACAGAAGGACTGTTACAGAGCAGAGTTTGTAGACGGGGTGCAGAAGGACCTTTGCAGAGAGCAGATTTGGGAGACTGGGGTGCAGAAGGATTGTTACAGAGAGCAAAGATTGGAGACTGGGGTGCAGAAGGACAATTACAGAGAGCAAAGGATGGAGACTGAGGTGCAGAAGGACTTTCACAGAGAGCAAAGTTTGGAGACTGAGTTGTAGAAAGATCGTTGCAGAGAGAAGAGTTTGGAGACTGGGGTGCAGAAGGACTGTTACAGAAAGCAGAGGTTGGCAATAGGGGAGCAGGTGGACTGTTACAAAGAGAAGAGTTTGGAGACTGCGATACAAAAGGACTTTTACAGAGAGCAGAGTTTGGAGACTGGGTAGAAGAAGGATCCTTGCAGAGAGCAGATGTTGGAGACTGGGGTGCAGAAGGACTGTTAGAGAGAGCACAGGTTGGAGACTGGGGTGAATAAGAAATGTTGCAGACAGCAGAGTTTGGAGACTTGGGTGCATAAGGACTTTTGCAGAGAGCAGTGTTTGGAGACTGTGGTGCAGAAAGACTGATACAGAGATCAGAGTTTGGAGACCTGGGTGCAGAAGGATCGTTGCAGAGAGCAGAGGTTGGAAACTAAGGTGCAAGAGGATCGTTACACAGAGCAGATTTTGGTTACTGGGTTTTAAAATGACTAATACAGAGAGCAGATGTTGGAGACTGGGATGCAGAAGTACTTTAGCAGAGAGCAGAGTTTGGAGACTGAGGTGCAGAATAACTGTATCAGAGAGCAGATGTTGGATCCTGGGGTAAAGAAGGACTGTTACAGAGAGCAGAGTTTGGAGACTGGGGTGCAGAACAATCGTTGCAGAGAGCATAGTTTGGAGACTGGTGTGCATGAGGCCTGTTACAGGGAGCAGAGTTTTAAGACTGAGGTGCAGAGGGCCTGTTAAAGAGAGCAGAGTTTGGAGACTGGGTTGCAGAAGGCTGTTACAGGGAGCAGCGTTTGGAGAATGGGTTGCAGAAGGATCTTACAGAAAGCAGAGTTTGGAGACTGAGGTGCAGGACTTTTACAGAGAGTAGGATTTGGAGACTGAGGAGCAGAAGGAACGTTGTAGAGGGCAGAGGTAGGAGACTGATGTCCAGACGAATTGTTACAGAGATCAGATGTTGGAGACTGAAGTGCAGAAGGAGTGTTACAGAGAGCAGAGTTTGGAGATTTGGGCGCAGAAGAACTGTTACCGAGAGCAGAGGGTGGAGACTGGGGTGCAGAGGACTGTTGCAGAGTGCAGAGTTTGGAGACTAAGGTGCAGAAGAACTGTTACAGAGAGCAGAGATTGGAGACTGGGGTGCAGAAAGACTAATACAGAAAGTAAATGTTGGAGACTGGGGTGTAGAAGGACCATTACAGAGAGCAGAGTTTGGAAACTGCTGTACAGAAGGACTGTTACAAGGAGCAGAGGTTGGAGACTGGGGTTCTAAAGGATCATTGCAGAGAGCAGATGTTGTAGACTGGTGTGCAGAAGTATCTTACAGAGAGCATAGGTTGGAGACTGAGCTGCATAAGGACTGTTACAGAGACCAGTGGTTGAAGAGTGGGGTGCAGAAGGATCGTTGCAGAGAGCAGAGGTTGGAGACTGAGGTGCGGAATGATCGTTGAGGAGAGCAGAGGTTGGAGACTATGGTGGAGAAAGATACTTACAGAGAGCAGATATTGAAGACTGGGGTGCAGAAGGACAGTTACAGAGAACACAGTTTTGAGATTGGGGTGCAGAAGAAATGTTGCAGTGAGCAGAGAATGAAGACTGCGGTACAGAATTACTGTTACAAAGAGCAGAGGTTGGAGAGTTGGGTGAAGAAGGAATGTCACCTAGAGCAGTGTTTGAAAACTGGGGTGCAGAAGGATGTTACAGAGAGCAGAGGCTGGAGACTGCGGTCAGAAAGACTGTTTCAGAGAACAGACGTTGGAGACTGTGGTGAAGAAGGATCGTTGCAGAGAACAGAGGTTGGAGACTGAGGTACAGAAGGATCACTACAGAGAGCAGAGTTTGGAGACCGGGGTGCAGTACGATAGTTACAGAGGGCACAGGTTGGAGACTGGGGTGCAGAAAAAATGTTGAAGAGAGCAGAGGTTTGAGACTGTGGTGCAGAAGGACTGTAGCAGAGAGCAGAAGTTGAAGACTGTTGTGTAGAAGGACTGTTGCAGAGAGTAGACATTGGAGACTGGGATGCAGAAGGATTGTTGCAGAGAGCAGATGTTGGAGACTGGTGTGTAGAAGGACTTTTGCACACAACAGAGGTTGGAGACTGGCGTGTAGAAGGACTGTTGCGGAGAGCACAGTTGGGAGACTGAGGTGCAGAAGAACTGTTACAGAGAGCATAGGTTTTAGGCTGGGGTGCAGAATAACTGATATGGAAAGTAGAGTTTGGAGACTAGGGAGCAGAAGAAATGTTACAGAGAGCAGAGTTTGTAGCCTGGGGTGCAGAAGGATTGCTACAGAGAACAGATGTTTGATACTGGGATGCAGAAGGCCCGTTTCAGAGAGATGAGGTTGGAGACTGAGGTGCAGAATGACTGTTACAGAGAGCAAAGATAAAAGAACGGGGTGCAGAAGGATCTTACAGAGAGCAGATGTTTGAGACTTGGGGGCAGAAGGACTGTTGCAGAGAGCAGAGTTTGGAGACTTAGTTGCAGAAGAATCATTGCAGAGAGAAAAGTTTGGACACTCGGGCTTAGAAGGCCTGGTACAGAGAGCAGACTTTTGAGACTGAGTTGCAGAAGACCTGTTACAGAGAGCAGATGTTTGAGACTGGGGTGCAGAGGATTGTAACAGATATCACACTTTGGAGACTGGGGTTTAGAAAGATTGTTGCAGAGAGCAGAGGTTTCAGACTGAGGCTTAGAAGGACTGTTACAGAGAGCAGAGGTTGGAGTCTCAGGTTCAGAAGGACTGTTTCAGAAAGCAGAAGTTGGCAATTGGGGTGCAGAAGTACCGTTATAGAGAGAATAGGTTGGTGACTGCGGTACAGAAGGACTGTTACAGAGAGAAGACGTTGGAGACAGAGGTGATGAAGGATTGTTATAGAGAGCATAGATTGGAGACTGGGGTGCAGAAGGACCATTACAGAGAGAAAAGGATGGAGACGTAGGTGCAGAAGGACTTTTCCAGAGAGCAGAGTTTGGAGACTGAGGTACAGAAGGATCGTTGCAGAGGGAAGAGTTTGGAGACTGGGGTGCAGAAGGACTGTTACAGAAAGCAGAGTTTGGCAATTGGGGAGCAGATGAACCGTTACAAAGAGAAGAGGTTGGAGACTTAGGTGCAGAAGGACTTTTCCAGAGAGCAGTGGTTGGAGACTGGGGTACAGAAGCATCGTTGCAGAGAGAAAATTTTGGAGACTGGGGTGCAAAAGGACTGTTACGGAAAGCAGAGGTTGGCAATTGGGGAGCAGATGAACCGTTACAAAGAGAAGAGGTTGGAGACTGAGATACAAAAGGTCCTTTATAGAGAGCAGAGTTTGGAGACTGGGTAGAAGAAGGATCGTTGCAGAGAGCAGATGTAGGAGACTAGGGTGCAGAAGGACTATAACAGAGTGCACAGGTTGGAGACTGTGGTGCAGAAGAAATGTTGCAGAGAGCAGAGTTAGGAGACTTGGGTGCAGAAGGACTGATACAAAGAGCAGAATTTGGAGACTGGGGTGCAGAAGGATCAATGTAGAGAGCAGAGTTTGGAAACTAAGGTGCAGAAGGATTGTTACACAGAGCAGAGTTTGGTAACTGGGGTGCAGAAGAACTGTTCTAGAGAGCAGAGTTTGGTGACTGGGGTGCAGAATGACTGTTACATAGAGCAGAGGTTGAAGACTGGGGTGCCGAAGGACTGTTGCAGAGAGCCAAGGTTGGAGACTGAGGTTAAGAAAAATCGCTGCAGAGAGAAGAGGTTGGAGACTAGGGTGCAAAAGGCCTGTTGCAGAGAGCAGGGATTGAAGACCGGGTTGCAGAAAGCCTGTTACAGAGAGCAGAGTTTGCAGACTGGGGTGCAGAAGGACTGTTGCAGAGAGCAGAGTTTGTAGACTGAGGTGCAGAAGCACTGTTACAGAGGGCAGAGGTTGGAGAGTGGGGTGCAGAATAACTGATATGGAAAGTAGAGTTTGGAGACTGGGGTGCAGAAGGACCGTTACACACAGCAGAGGTTGGAGACTGCGGTTCAGAAGAACTGTTACAGAGAGCAAAGTTTGGAGCCTGGGGTGCTAAGGACTTTTGCAGAGAACAGAGGTTAAAAACTGGGGTTCAGAAGGAACGTTGCAAAGAGCAGATGTTGGAGACTGTGGTGCAGAAAGATCATTTCTGTGAGCAGAGATTTGAAACTGAGTTGCAGAAAGACATTTAGAGAGAGGAGATGTTGGAGACACGAGTGCAAAAGGATTATTACAGAGAGACGAGGAAAGAGACTGGGGTGCAGAAAGATCGTTGCAGAGAGAAGAGGTTGGAGAATGAGGTGCAGAAGGATCACTGCAGAGAGAAGAGGTTGGAGACTGGTGTGCAGCAGGACAGTGACACAGAGAAGATGTTGGAGACTGAGGTGCAGAAGGATCTTTGCTTAGAGAAGAGGTTAAGACTGAGACTTAGGAGGACTGTTACAGAGAGGAGAGGTTGGAATCTGAGGTGCAGAAGGACTGTTACAGAAAGCAGAGGTTGGCAATTGAGGTGCAGAAGGACCGTTATAGAAAGAAGAGGTTGGAGACTGTGGTACAGAAGGACTGTTAGAGAGAGCAGAGTTTGGAGACTTTGGTTCAGAAGGACTGTTGTAGAGAGCAGATGTTAGAGACTAGGGTGCAGAAGGACTGTTACAGAGAGCAGAAGTTTGAGACTAAGGTGCAGAAGATTGTTAGAGAGAGCAGAGGTTGGAGACTGGGGTACAGAAGGACCATTACAGAGAGAAAAGTTTGGAGAGTGAGGTGCAGAAGGACTATTACAAAGAGCAGAGGTTGGATACTGGGGTGCAGAAGGACTGTTAGAGAGAGGAGAGGTTGAAGAAAGGGATGCAAAAGGATCTAACAGAGAGCAGAGTCTGGAGACTGGGGTGCAGAAGGATTGTTGCAGAGAGCAGAGGTTGGAGACTGAGGTGCAGAAGGATCGTTGCAGAGAGAAGAGTTTGGAGACTGGGATTCAGAAAGACTGTTACAGAGAGCAGAGAATTGAGATAGGGGTGCAGAAGAACTGTTACAGAGAGCAGAGGTTAAAGATTGAGGTGCAGAAACCTTGTTACAGAGAACAGATTTTGAATACTGAGGTGCAGAAGGACTGTTACAGAGAGCAGAGGTTGAAGACTGAGGTGCAGAAGGATTGGTATAGAGAGAAGATGTTGGAGACTGAGGTTTAGAAGCACTGTTACAGAGAGCAGAGGTTAGAATCTGTGGTGCAGAAGGATCATTGCAGAGAGCAGAGGTTGGAAACTGAGGTGCAGAAGGATCATTGCAGAGAGCAGAGTTTAAAGGCTGGGATCAGAAAGAAAGTTACAGAGGGCACAGTTTGTAGACTAGAGTGTAGAAGAAATGTTGCAGTGAGCAGAGATTGGAGACTGGGGTGCTGAAGGCCTGTTACAGTGAGCAGATGTTGGAGACTGGGGTGCAGAACGACTGTTACAGATAGCACAGTTTATAGACTGGGGTGCAGAAGAATATTATAGAGAGCAGAGTTTGGAGACTGAGGTGCAGAATGATTGTTGTAGAGAGCAGAGTTTTCAGACTTCGGTGCAGGACTGTTGCAGAGAGCAGATGTTCGAGAGTGTGGTGCAGAAGGACTCTTTCAGAGAGCAGAACATGGAGACTTGAGTGCAGAAGGATTCTTGCAGGGAGCAGAGGTTCGAGACTGGGTTGAAGAAGGCTTGTTACAGATATCACAGTTTGGAGACTGGTGTGCAGAAGGATATTATAGAGAGCAGAGTTTTCAGACTGAGGTGCAGAAGGACTGTTGCAGAGAGCAGATGTTCGAGACTGGGGTGCAGAAAGAGTTTTTCAGAGAGTAGAACTTGGAGACTGGGGAGAAGAAGGATTGTTGCAGGGAGCAGAGGTTGGAGACTGGGGTGCAGAAGGACTGTTATAGAAATCAGAGTTTTTAGACTGGTGTGCAGAAGGCCTGGTACAGAGAGCAGAGCTTTGACACTGTGGTGCAGAATGATTGCTGATAGCTTGTGACCGTCCTTCTGGACACCTTCTTTTCCGCACAGTCCATAAGGCCCTCTCTCCTCACCCTGCTCTCTTTTGGCTTTATGAGCACCTGTGACTTCCACAGTCACTCTAAGGCATGACTCCCAGGCCTATCTCCTGGGAACCTGTCCCGCTGCCTCCTGGAATTTTCTCGGGGAGACCCCGCAGGTACCAAGACTCCAGGCCCAACCTCCTTCCCTCCTTTTCTCTCCCCAGACATGCTCATTCTCATTTTTATTATGTTTTAATGAGTGATCCCATTGCCACTTAGCTACCCCAGAACCAGGTGCCCTCTTGTGTCCTCGTCACCAGGACTTTAAAGTGCTCCACCCAGGGCTCCTCTTCTGAGCTTTCCCCAAGCTCCAAATGTCACATCTTCAGTTACCAGATATTTACTTTTAATCTTTTTTTGGCACCTGATTACTCTCCCAGACTACAAAAAAAATTCTAACAAAAGCACATGGACTGTAGAGACTCTTATGGCTTAGAAATAAGGTATCCCCCCACCAAAAGCTCAGGGTCAGTCACAGTAGCAGTGTTCAGAGGTGAAATGATTAGACTGTGAGACTTGTGACATAATCTGTGAATCCATCCATTTTGTGGGTTAATTATCTGAAAGGCCCACTGTACTGAGAGGAGTGTGGGCAGGTGGAGTGTGGCCAGGGACATGCCCTGGGGAATCACATGTTGTCCCCTGCGAACTGTCTCCTCCAATTCACTCCCCCGCCCCAACCTTCTGGCTGCCATGAGCGAGGGACGCTTCCCCCCTTGTTCCCTTCCACCTTGGTGTCCCACCTCATCTCAGGCAGGCAGCAATGGGTCAGCTTGCCCCAGAACAAACCTCCAAGCCAGGAGGCCAGAGTGCATCTCCCCATTCTGGTTGTTCTGGTCAGGTCTGTGGTAACTGTGGCAACCGTGGACTGATCCAGGGAGTAGGTGTTATGAGTGGATTGGACCCACAACCGTTTCCTAAATCCACAGATTCTGTCATTTTCAGAGCTCAAGCCATTTCCTTCTGGATGGCCTGTTTCCAGCCTGCCCTCACCTAGAATGTGGTCTACTAGTGATTATTGAGATTCTCCAGCCGTCCTGGTCCTGCCCATTTGCACACCACAGCTAGCTCCTAGGCAGCCAGACCCATGGACCTCCTGCTGCCCACTGAGGAGAGAAGAGAGATTTTCTGAAGACCCTGTTAGACGTCTACTCTTATTTTTTTTTAAAGACCACACTCAGAGGGCATGTTTCAGGCAGTCTTTCACATGAGTCTTTGAGCAATCAGACTCACAATGATTTTTGTGATTCTCTCCCAGGCTCCAATAACCACCGCTCTACTTCCTACTTCTCTGAGATCAACTTTTTAGCTTTCACAAAGAAGTGAAAAACTGCTATTTCTCTTAATGTGTCTGGCTTATTTCACTTAATATAATTTCTCCCATGAGCTAGTTTAGAATAGAAACTGCACAACAAATTCTTTTATGTCAGATTTAAATTTTATTCTGAAGAGATAATTCGAAATGGTCACATATGTTTATGTAGAAAAATGTTCATTAAAATATTTATAGGACTGGAAATGATCTGAATGTTTAGCCAAAGGGGAGAGATTAAGTTTATTTAAGAGAGATGTAAGTTTATTGATCATCTCAATAGATGCAGAAAAAGCATTTAACAAAATATAGCACCCCTACCTGTCAAAACAGTAGAAACACTAGGGACAGAAGGAACTTTGTAAAAGCATTGTAAAATCTATCTATGCTAAACACAAGGCAGCATCATTCTAAGTGAAGAAACGTTGAAAGCATTCACTCTAAAAACTGGAAAAAGACAGGGTGCCCCTCTTTCACCACTTATATTCAAATCCATCCTTGAAATTGCCAGAGTCATTGGACAAAAGAAAAAAATTAAAGGTATACAAATAGGTCAAGAAGAATTCAAATCTCACTCTTTGCTGATAGGATCATGTCATCTTCTTAATTTTTTTATTAGAGCATAATAGTTATACATAGATTGGGTTGATTTGAAAAAGATTCTATGTGCGTGGAATCTGATTTACTCCATTCAGTCCCCACCCCCTATCTCCCTCCTTTTCCCACCCCCATTCTCCTTTCTCTACTGATCTTATTTTGGGTCATTTATCTGTTAATTTCTGACTGGTTCTTTCTACATATACATACAGGTGCAGTCCCCTGTTTTAGACTTCCATGTGCACATAACATGATCTGCGTAAAGAAATTTCACATTTCCTCCCTTCCCAAACCTCTCCGCCCTCTCATTCTCCTTCTACTCCACTTATCTTCCCTGTATACTTAAGATATCCAGTCCAACCCCACTTCATCAACTTCTTTCTTCTATTTTGCTCTGGCCCTGATAATTTCAGCATTGTACAGGAATAGTTAACTTCTGCCTTTCCGAACACAGAGATCAAGATTGATGTAAAATGAGAAAAACTCTACATTGGAAAACACTGAAGGAAACACTGACTGCTTCTGCAGATGATGACTCTACTTTGTAAATTTTTTTCTTAACATTTGCAATGAAAATGAACTTCTCCAAAAATCTTATGTTTACATAAAAGGACAACAGGAGACAGAGATTACTGAGACAGTGAGAAGTGACTTCACACCATGATGAGGTCGAATGAATTTCTGTTGGCTTCTAGCAATTCTCTGGTTAATCCCACCCACCATCACCCCTGCAAATGTGTGCGGCTTCATGGGCCTCATTCCCTGAGACAAGTCCCACAGGTTATCAGTCTCCAGGCTGCTTTTCATTTGATATTATCTTTCATGTTGCTGCAGATTAACAAGCCTGTTTGGGGTGCTCTCAGTTTATTCTGATAATGGTCTCTTTTTTCTCTTGTTTGTAGCTATGACAACATTGGAAATGAGCAATCAATCATTTGTCACTGAATTCATCTTCTTTGGCATTTTCCAACCAATCCAACCTACAGGGCTGGTTCTTTCTGCTCTTTCTGGTCATTTACCTGACCACTCTCCTGGGGAACATGCTCATAATAGTGGCCACCAGGGTCAGTCCTGCTCTCCACACTCCAATGTACTTTTTCCTTAGCAATTTGAGCTTCTTGGACATCTGCTACACATCCACCACCCTTCCAGTACTGCTGGTGAACTTCTTCTGGGAAAAGAAGGCCATTTCTTATGAGTGCTGCCTTTCCCACATCTTCTTTTTGGTGACATGTGCTGGCACAGAAAGCATCTTACTGGCTCTGTGGCCATATGACTGCTGTGTGGCCACCTGCCATCCTACTAAGTACCCAGTCATCATGAGTGTGAAGGTGTGTGTTAGCCTGGTGACTTGGTCCTGGCTGTGTGGGCTGGTGAATTTGGTCACACAAATGGTGCTGGCCATCATATTCACTCTGTGTGGGCCCCACCAGATCAGCCACTTTCTCTGTGACACCCCATTGCTCCTGAATCTCTCCTGCTAAGACATCTCTGTAAACGAGTCTGTACTTCACGTTGTCAGTGCCTCCATGGGCCTGAGCCCCTGCCTCATCACTGCAGGCTCCTACGCACTCATTATGGCGGCCATTTTGGAGATTTCCTCTGCCCAGGGTAGAAGGAAGGCCTTCTCCACCTGTGTGTCCCCCCTCACTGTCGTGGTGGTCTTTTATGGAACAGCCAACTTCCACTATGACAAGCCCAGAAAAGGCTGGACACGGACACCCTGGTCTCTGTGCTCTTCTGTTTGGTGACCCTTATGTTGAAGCCCATCATTCACAGCCTGAGAGGCAACGAGGTCCAGAGTGCCCTGAGGAAGCTTGCTGGGAGAGAGACTGTATAGTGAGATTAGAACTAGATGATGGTTTCATTCTAGGAAATGTCTTAGTTGTAGAAATATGTGAACTTTTCAGCAGCAATTAAAAGAGCGCTCTCTCCATACACAGTGTCTCATGACCACTGTGGTGCCCCTCCAACCAGGGGAAGCAAACTGTACTAAGTATGTGACACATTGTGACCTCACCTGGGTTCTCCAATCCACAGGTATTTCAGAATATTTTTATTACTTTTCTCTCCAAAAAAAGCTTATACCCAAAGAAGTCAATCTCCTTTTCCCCAATATTGCATCTCTAGCCAACACTAGTGAATGTGAAGTGCTATGTGCAATGTGACTTTGACTTGCATTTTTCTAATGGATCTTGATTCTAAGTTTTAAATAAACACCATTTCTGTGTTTCTCCTTCACATGTGGAAAGACCCATGTATACACTTGAGTTTCCGTGGATATTTTTACAGAAGTAATACCATATACGCCTTTTGTATCTGACTCCTTTCATTTAGGATGTTGCAATTTTCAGTTATATTGTAGATTGTATAAGTATTTTAGTTTATTCCTCCTTATTGTGACTGATTTCCATCTTATGAAAATGCCACATATCTTTGTTCATTTGCCACTGTCTAGTAATTTTTACTTTGTGTCTGTGTGGGTGTCGTACTGCAGATTGAACCTCGAGCCTTCTGCACACTAAACAATGTTCTACAAGTAAGCCAAAGCCCAACCCTTTAAAAAATTTTGTTTTGAGACAGAGTCCTGTAAATTTGCCAAGGTTGTCCTTGAATTTGTAATCCTCCTGCCTCAGCTTCTTGAGTAGCTAGATTAAAGACATGCCTGGTCATTTTCACTTTTTGACTAATATGAATAATATTCGTATATATAATATAAACATTATATATAATATGAAAATTATATGAACATTCATGTACAAATCATTGGTGGACAACTTTTTTATTTATCTTGAGTTTGTAAGTAGGAGTGGAAGAGGTGGATCGTTAACTCCATATTTAACTTTCTGAAGAAGTTCTAGATCATTTTCAGACCAGTGGAACCAGCTTACCTTATTATTAAGAGTGGTGAATAAAGCTTCTGATTTCCTCACTCCCTTAACAACACATCATTTCCATTCCTTTTATTGTTACGACCCTGGAATGTGTGAAGTGCTTCATCAAATGTGCTTTAGCTTTGCCTTTCCCTGATGGCTAATCATTCTAAGATCTTTTAGGAGTATTGTTAATGTGTCTTTCCTAAGCATGAGGAAAACCCCATTGTATTATGGGAAATTTTAAGTTTTAGAGACTTACCTCTTTATCTAATACTTTTATTTTTATTTTTGTGCAGTAAAATACTACAAGATTTCAAGCTTGTTGTCTTTTCTCCATCTGTGCCCGAAAGAGCTGTTTGATGACTCTTTTTTTTCCCCTACTTTTAAACTCCATAGCAAACAATTTCTTCACCAGGTCATGAGTATCAGCAGGATCATAAAATTAAGGGCCACGAAGTCATACAGGGTTTGGTAAGGGATCAGCCCTTAGCAGGAGTGGATCAGCTGAAGATAGTGGGGATGGTTTTAATATTGTGGTTTCTGATATCTGCCCATCTGGCAAAGTATGTAACATGAAGAAAAAACTTCATATGCCGTGTGAAATCCATCACAATAAGTGCACACCCACCCTGAGCTCTTCACTCCCTAGCGGAAAGGGAAGGCTGTCTTGAGGTTTCAGCCACCCACAACTTCTTAGCAGAAATCTCACTCTGAAGTTCGCTCACCCACATCCCAGAAGATAGAGGACGCTGATCTACTCGCTGCATGCTGGGAACAGGTGATTGCCAAGACATTAATGAATCCAACAGCGAATTAACTGCTCTCCTTTGTTGCAGTTGAACTCAAGCCGTTGCCCTTGAGTTGTGTTTGCACACTGAGGAATCCCAGGGCAGCTGCATAGGAAAGGGTCGATGCATAATTTCAACAGGTCAGCCCCAGACCTCCATAAATGTCCATCACAAGAAAATGAACTGTGAGAGATCAGAAAATTTTGACACTTTTATGAGGCCACAGATATGCGACAGGCAACTTTCAGAATAACAGGTCCATTTTGTGGTGAATGGAGACCAACAGCCAGTTTTAGCAAGAGCTTTCTTTGCAGCCCAGGTGCTAGTATGGAGAGCAGCAAGGGCCACACCAAAACCAGAAATCTACGCCTCTCTGTGAGATTTACTGGTAAGTAGTTTATTTACCATCACAATTTTCAAAAACACTATCCCACAATCAGGATATACCTACACCTTAAAAACATATTACAAAATATTGTACATATTTTCATTACCATTTTCATGGCATTTATGTAATGAACTATCATAGCACATTTTCTATGTGTGTCTAAGGAGACAGGAGACACTGAGTTCCTCAGAAGCCGCTGGGCTATGCTGCCTCACTTATGGCCACAGAGGCTTTATTTTTCTCAGCAAGATATCTGCAACAGAACCACTGAAAAGAAATGTCCTCTCGCCTCTGTCAAGTTTCTGTTAGATCCTTTAGGTCCCACACAGTACCATCTTTAAAGAATCTTTTAAATACTATGCTCCATGGATGTACTTGACAGACCTTCTTCATTCTTACAACCTTTACTGAGTGCACATTTACACAAGGTGTTGCCCTTGTGTTTAGAACACAATTGAGAGGCCCAACTAGGACCTGGAGGAGCACATATTCAAGATGAAATGAGGGGCTTTGACAAGTGCTTCATTCCCAGAGCTGCCCAAGCAAACACTAAGGGAAAATAATGATAATTTGTAGATTACATAGAATTGTTACAAAGTTTCCTGCACATATTGAGTTCATTTTCCCATTAGATTGTAAGTTGGTTGAAGGACAGTGTCGGAGACCAGCTCCAACAGGGGGTCTCAGGAGACGAACGGATGGTGAGGAGTCCGCGAAAGAGGGTGTGGAAATACATCAGACACCAAAGTGAAGGTGTTGATCCCAATCTTTACATGTGAAGTTGATCATATATACTTTTAATTTTAGCAGGCTTAAGGTACTTTGTGGTTACAGAACAGGAATCATTATTCAAACAAAACAAAATATTACGTAGCTACAATTAGAATAGAAGAATGTATCTTGGCTTATACATAAGCAAGCATTTGTACTTTCAGTTCGAGTTTTGCTTTGAGCTGTTTCTGCTTAGTTAACTTTTAATAATAGTTACAAATGTCCCAAATTATTGGCCTATACCTTGACTATTCTTTCTTGACTCACTGACTGGAACCGGTGCCATGGTTACGGCAAGTAGTTGATTTGTTATTACTTGTAATCAAACAAAAGTAAGAGCACAAACCATTGTGCACAGGAATAAAAACAAATTGCCAAGTACTAAGAACTAATCTATCTTCTTAACAATAATTTTCCTTCTCTAGATCTTAATTTAATTTCTCAAAAACTTCCTTGACAGGAATACACGGAGTTTTTCTTTAGACATTAACAATTTACACTCCACAGCTGAATCATTGCATTTAGAGCAAACAGATCTATGCTTTAGAAGTAGTTGCATTAATTGGGATAGTCATGATTTTTCCTTTATACTTAATGGTCATATGAGAAATCAAAACTATACTTATTAAAAGAATAAAAAAACAAATCAGCCCATTCCCAGAAACATACTGCGTTCCTCCAGAGGATGGACTCCTTGCGCCATCTACCTCAGTAGGGCCTTTTCATTGCCTGAGTCAGGGGAGGGGCGCAGCAGGACAGGGATCAAATCTTATTCTCTTTGATTTTTTTAGTAGATCTGGCATAGGACTAAATTAGACCCTGTATAGGAACAAAATTGGTTTGAATTGAAACTAACCACTACCAAGAAAACAAATTTTAAAATCATAAATTGAAAAGAGAATTTTATATTTTGAAGAATTTTATAACTAGAAGGCTCTGACATATCATAAGAGGTAATAATTTGTCTTCCCTTTCCCCTTTATGCTAGAAGAAGCACAGGTGAAATGAAAAAAACCTAAAGAGCTGGCACAGTGGTGCACGCCTGTAACCCAGCAGCTCAGGAGGCTGATGCAGGAGGATAGTGTGTTCAAAGACAGACTCAGCAAAAACAAGGCACCAAGAAACTCAGTGAGACCCTGTCTCTAAATAAAATATAAAATAGGGCTGGGGATGTGGCTCAGTGGTCAAGCCCCTGAGTTCAATCTCCGGTAACTGCCCTTCTACACCCCGGCCCCCAAAAAAACAGAACTGAAAGAGATGTTAAATGCTGAATTGAGTGCTGAATCTCCAAGACAGGAGGGAGGCTTTTTCCTTGTGAATTTGTTAAGATTTTAAACCTACCAGTTAGGGGTAAGGGCATCTCTGCATGTTAGGTGAAAGAGCCCAGCCTCCCCCAAAGTGTGTCCTTGGACCAGCATCACTGGGAACACTGACTTAGGTCAACTGCTCTGCACAATGACCTCTGATCTTTTCCTCGGCTCCAAGAACCCACACCACATGGAAGGATATGGGGACAACTCTGGGTCAGGCCAGATAGCTCATAGATTTCACAGTAATAAATTCACATTGCACAAGCACCTGAAATCATTCAGATATTTTTTTCTGAATAAATTGACCTTGTACTGTGTCTGTGTGTGTGTGTGTGTGTGTCTGTGTGTGTGTGCGTGTGTGTGTTTTAAGCAATTTACTGGGCAACATAAAAATTGGATTTAAAAATTTTAATCATTGCTTGTGCTATTGAGATCAAATAGGAATCATTGTTTCCCTGATGTGCATAAGAGTTTTCATGATCACACCATTCTTCCTCGTTTTGGTCATGCCCTTTTTTTTTTCGTTTGAGGAAATGAATTCCTAAGGTTAGTCAGCAAAACATTTCATTTATTGCCAAAGCAAAAAAAAAAAAAAAAAAAAAGTTCTTCTTTTAAGACTCTAGACTTATTTATTTTATTTTGTTTATATTTAGATTTTAAAATTAGTTGTGCTTAGCTGAAGCACTGACTTTCTATTGAAATTTAAATACTTTAAGCTTCTTAAGGCCCTGAGATTTGGAATTTTAATGAAAGCTGTGTTGGCCTATTAATCATGTGCAATGAATTCTTAGAACCAAAGACAAGAATGTCTGGGGATTGAAGATAATAAGACAGTTTACTAATATATGGTATTATCATCAGGTAACAAAGTATCACTACAAATAATAGTTATTACATGATAAATTTTCTGAGTCAATTTCTTTTTTGTTTTTTAAATTATAATTTTTAATACATATTAAATGTACAAATTAATGTACATTATGCAAATTAAAGGGATACATTGATGTTTCCCTAATTGCATTAATATATTGTTCATTATTTTCAATTCTTTTTTTTTGAAAAATGGGGATAAGTGGTTATCTTATAGGTTGTTGTGTAAACCAAGTAAGTTAATGCATGTAAAAGTCTTATACGCATTTAATAAGTGTTAGGTATTTTTATCTAATGTGTGTCTCTATTCGTTACTCAATTTAAAAAATCCTGATTGGATTCAGGTATGTAAAAATTCATCTTTTCAAAGAAATTCACTGAGTTTTGATAGAATGGATTATCCGAAATTCAATCTAATTTTTACAGAAAAAATGCCACTTTTAAACTACATTAAACAAAGTTTTTAAAGTCAGGCATTTATGTGTATTGAAGCAATCTAAGAAGACTCACACTCAAATTATTTTTCTATGAAATATGCCCTAGATGATTATGATGATTATGGTTATTATTATTGCAGAGCAGAGGGTTTACTATTAAGTTGATCTAATTCCTATGCTGGATTATGTAAATTCTAAGGAGCAAGTACATATTGTGTCACAAAGTGTCATTCATGAGTTATGATTGTTAATAATGGATTCTAATGGTGACCATGATGATGATTCAATCTAATGCCCTACATTAATAAAGAGCATAGAGGATAAGGAAAATTGTTTGGGTATCATCCTTCACCCTACCCCACAGACGTGACCTACAAGAAATTAGCCAGTAAAACCAAAGAAAAACTTATATGAAGATAAAATTATATAAACATACATTGGGAGATTTTTTTTAATGCCCCATGAAATTGTCCCTCCTGAACTGACCTTTATATTTAAGACCTTTACAATAGCAGTCTGCACAACTTCAGAGATTGTATTTTTGAATCCCTGAACTTTTACGTTTAGTTTTCCCTTTTACAAATCCACAGACCATGTACCAATTTCCCATAGTAAAATCTGCTGGAACTGCCTTCTATGTGGAATTCTATTTCTTTTTCTGAAAACATCTAGATATCTACCTATAAGAGAGATTGTCATATTGATCTTTTTAATACGGGGAGTTAAAAGAAAGTACATGTCACTGATTTCTAAATGACTTGAAGTTCATCCATGTAGTTGATAGAGAAAACAGAGAATGTAAGAAATGTCAAGTACATGTAGCTTCCAGCTCCATTTCAAAGTTGATTTATTGTGAATCAGTGCTAATAAGGTAACCTCTTGTTTAGGGAAATTGTTTAGAGAAAGCGATACCTACAACCGACCTAGATAGTGTGGTTTTTCAGTCATTTCTGGATAAACTTTTACTACAATTTTCGTAAACACAAAGTATCACAAGAATTTCTACTTTCTCTATTTCCTTCTCTACTTTCTCTATTCTCCTGGGGGATTTCATATTCACCCTTTGCTGTAACAGTTGCCTTCAAGACAATGACTCCCAAATCCACACCTGCAATTCTAGGCTGTCTGTGAAGGGCATTTCCACGTGATTATCCCACAGATAACTCACATTCAACATTACTCAAATAAAATCCTCCAAAGCCTCCTCTACATCTGCTATTCCTCACATATTCCTGTTTTCCTGAGGGATCCCACCAGATAGACAGCCTGCCCAAACTGATTTGTTGTCTTTACCGTGTCCTCTTCAACTAGGACTTTAAAGTTCTCCATATCCTTCTCCATGAGGGCTTCAGAGATTTTCTCCCACCTTCAACACAGCACGTCTTCAGATACAGACCACTATATTTTGATCTTGTTTTAGCACTCAGATCACTTTTTTGAACTAAACAGGTGTGTCTAAAACCTGGGATACCAGGTTTCACAGTTATTGACCCCTGCTCCTTGGACTCACATGAACAATTCCATGAGTGGGTCTATCTGTGTGTTCTCGACCTAGAGATCTGATGATTTTCTAAAACCCAGTCTATCTCCCTCCAGATGTCCCTGTTTTAAGTCTGCACTCACCTGAAAGAGATTTATGGTCCCCTATTGTTGATACTCTGCAATCATTGATGTCCATGCTCATACCCAAGCCTGGCTTCCAGAGACACACCTGGGCTCTCTGGTGGCCCATGGCATGGTGGGGGGTGGGACGTTTTCCGAGGATTCTATTGCCAAGTACCTTGCTTAGAAATTAGCCCTGACACAGCTTCACAGAGCCTAGTCCCGGCCCCATAGGTTGATACCCTGCCACCTCCCCTGAAGTAGCAGGCTCCTCAGAATGACCCAGGGCTTGGCAGCATCCACTGGTACTATTCCACCAGCCCCTTGAAGCCTAGCTGGAGTCTCCATAGAAACAGGGTACATATCTATTGAAATGGGCTCCCTCCTCCCGTCCCAGTATGATGCAGCTCTCAGAGAAACTCAATAATGAGGGTCTTTCCATTTACAGTAATTAGGATAACCAAGTGTTCTGAGCTTGCTGAGCCTTAGATGGAAGATTCCTGCTATATTCTTTGAGATTTCTGCCATCAATGTTGCCTGAGATGCCAACTTGCGATCCCACTAACTATAAGACAGTGTTTTCAGTCAAGACCAATCCCACAACCAATAACACACACACACACACACACACACACACACACACACACACACACATTCACACCTCCATCCATCATGGTGAGCAAGGCTTTGTATCTTTGATACAGACCGAATGCCTCCACCAATCACATTCACTGCTTTGAACAGATCGTGATCAGGAAAAAACTGATGTCACTTGTAAAATGTGATATGTCATGGACTATCACTGTGGTA
>NW_027522267.1:0-22706 GCF_052094955.1 Ictidomys tridecemlineatus | reverse complement strand
GTCGGGATACATGTATTTGGAACTCTAAATCAAACACGGTTTGTGCTAGCTCTTTGAAACTTGACACCATAAAGCAGTTTCAAGTTCTATCTCTATGGTTTGTTTGCTGTTGATGTAGCCCTAAGCAGAGACTGGCGAGAATCACTTTCATGGAAAGGGCCTGCCAAGCTTCCAAAAAACTACGAGTTGCCTGAAATCTAAGCACACACTTTTTCACCCAATCTTGATGAAACTTTCAGGTAATGATCAGTACACCAATCCCACTTGGCTCGCCAAATTTCGTTCTTCTAGGTGAAACCGTTCGTTGGCAGTAACCGGTTTCATTTTGAGGTTTCACTCTGTTTTCTCCTATAGGGATACATGTATTTGGAACTCTAAATCAAACACGGTTTGTGCTAGCTCTTTGAAACTTGACACCATAAAGCAGTTTCAAGTTCTATCTCTATGGTTTGTTTGCTGTTGATGTAGCCCTAAGCAGAGACTGGCGAGAATCAGATTCATGGAAAGGGCCTGCCAAGCTTCCAAAAAACTACGAGTTGCCTGAAATCTCAGCACACACTTTTTCACCCAATCTGGATGAAACTTTCAGGTAATGATCAGTACACCAATCCCACTTGGCTTGCCAAATTTCGTTCTTCTAGGTGAAACCGTTCGTTGGCAGTAACCGGTTTAATTTTCAGGTTTCACAACTATTTTCTCCTGTAGGGATACATGTATTTGTAACTCTAAATCAAACACGGATTGTGCTAGCTCTTTGAAACTTGACACAATAAAGCAGTTTCAAGTTCTATCTCTATGGTTTGTTTGCTGTTGATGTAGCCCTAAGCAGAGACTGGGGAGAATCACTTTCATGGAAAGGGCCTGCCAAGCTTCCAAAAAACTACGAGTTGCCTGAAATCTCAGCACACACTTTTTCACCCAATCTGGATGAAACTTTCAGGTAATGATCAGTACACCAATCCCACTTGGCTCGCCAAATTTCGTTCTTCTAGGTGAAACCGTTCGTTGGCATAACCGGTTTATATTTTGAGGTTTCACTCTGTTTTCTCCTATAGGGATACATGTATTTGGAACTCTAAATCAACCACGATTTGTGCTAGCTCTTTGAAACTTGACACAATAAAGCAGTTTCAAGTTCTATCTCTATGGTTTCTTTGCTGTTGATGTAGCCCTAAGCAGAGACTGGCGAGAATCAGATTCATGGAAAGGGCCTGTCAAGCTTCCAAAAAACTACGAGTTGCCTGAAATCTCAGCACACTCTTTTTCACCCAATCTTGATGAAACTTTCAAGTAAGGATCAGTACACCAATCCCACTTGGCTCGCCAAATTTCGTTCTTCTAGGTGAAACCATTCGTTGGCAGTAACCGGTTTCATTTTGAGGTTTCACTCTGTTTTCTCCTATAGGGATACATGTATTTGGAACTCTAAATCAAACACGGTTTGTGCTAGCTCTTTGAAACTTGACACCATAAAGCAGTTTCAAGTTCTATCTCTATGGTTTGTTTGCTGTTGATGTAGCCCTAAGCAGAGACTGGCGAGAATCACTTTCATGGAAAGGGCCTGCCAAGCTTCCAAAAAACTACGAGTTGCCTGAAATCTCAGCACACACTTTTTCACCCAATCTTGATGAAACTTTCAGGTAATGATCAGTACACCAATCCCACTTGGCTCGCCAAATTTCGTTCTTCTAGGTGAAACCGTTCTTTGGCAGTAACCGGTTTCATTTTGACTTTTCACTCTGTTTTCTCCTATAGGGATACATGTATTTGGAACTCTAAATCAAACACGGTTTGTGCTAGCTCTTTGAAACTTGACACCATAAAGCAGTTTCAAGTTCTATCTCTATGGTTTGTTTGCTGTTGATGTAGCCCTAAGCAGAGACTGGCGAGAATCACTTTCATGGAAAGGGCCTGCCAAGCTTCCAAAAACTACGAGTTGCCTGAAATCTCAGCACACACTTTTTCACCCAATCTTGATGAAACTTTCAGGTAATGATCAGTACACCAATCCCACTTGGCTCGCCAAATTTCGTTCTTCTAGGTGAAACCGTTCGTTGGCAGTAACCCGTTTCATTTTGAGGTTTCACTCTGTTTTCTCCTATAGGGATACATGTATTTGGAACTCTAAATCAAACACGATTTGTGCTAGCTCTTTGAAACTTGACACAATAAAGCAGTTTCAAGTTCTATCTCTATGGTTTGTTTGCTGTTGATGTAGCCCTAAGCAGAGACTGGCGAGAATCAGATTCATGGAAAGGGCCTGTCAAGCTTCCAAAAAACTAAGAGTTGCCTAAAATCTCAGCACACACTTTTTCACCCAATCTTGATGAAACTTTCAGGTAATGATCAGTACACCAATCCCACTTGGCTCGCCAAATTTCGTTCTTCTAGGTGAAACCGTTCGTTGGCAGTAACCGGTTTCATTTTCAGGTTTCACAAATATTTTCTCCTGTAGGGATACATGTATTTGGAACTCTAAATCAAACACGGTTTGTGCTAGCTCTTTGAAACTTGACACAATAAAGCAGTTTCAAGTTCTATCTCTATGGTTTGTTTGTTGTTGATGTAGCCCTAAGCAGAGACTGGCGAGAATCACTTTCATGGAAAGGGCCTGCCAAGCTTCCAAAAAACTACGAGTTGCCTGAAATCTCAGCACACACTTTTTCACCAAATCTGGATGAAACTTTCAGGTAATGATCAGTACACCAATCCCACTTGGCTCTCCAAATTCGTTCTTCTAGGTGAAACCCTTCGTTGGCAGTAATCGGTTTCATTTTGTGGTTTCACTCTGTTTTCTCCTATAGGGATACATGTATTTGGAACTCTAAATCAAACACGGTTTCTGCTAGCTCTTTGAAACTTGACACCATAAAGCAGTTTCAAGTTCTATCTCTATGGTTTGTTTGCTGTTGATGTAGCCCTAAGCAGAGACTGGCGAGAATCACTTTCATGGAAAGGGCCTGCCAAGCTTCCAAAAAATTACGAGTTGCCTGAAATCTCAGCACACACTTTTTCACCCAATCTTGATGAAACTTTCAGGTAATGATCAGTACACCAATCCCACTTGGCTCGCCAAATTTCGTTCTTCTAGGTGAAACCGTTCGTTGGCAGTAACTGATTTCATTTTGAGGTTTCACTCTGTTTTCTCCTATAGGGATACATGTATTTGGAACTCTAAATCAAACACGGTTTGTGCTAGCTCTTTGAAACTTGACACCATAAAGCAGTTTCAAGTTCTATCTCTACGGTTTGTTTGCTGTTGATGTAGCCCTAAGCAGAGACTGGCGAGAATCACTTTCATGGAAAGGGCCTGCCAAGCTTCCAAAAAACTACGAGTTGCCTGAAATCTCAGCACACACTTTTTCACCCAATCTTGATGAAACTTTCAGGTAATGATCAGTACACCAATCCCACTTGGCTTGCCAAATTTCGTTCTTCTAGGTGAAACCGTTCGTTGGCAGTAACCGGTTTCATTTTGAGGTTTCACAACTATTTTCTCCTGTCGGGATACATGTATTTGGAACTCTAAATCAAACACGGTTTGTGCTAGCTCTTTGAAACTTGACACCATAAAGCAGTTTCAAGTTCTATCTCTATGGTTTGTTTGCTGTTGATGTAGCCCTAAGCAGAGACTGGCGAGAATCACTTTCATGGAAAGGGCCTGCCAAGCTTCCAAAAAACTACGAGTTGCCTGAAATCTAAGCACACACTTTTTCACCCAATCTTGATGAAACTTTCAGGTAATGATCAGTACACCAATCCCACTTGGCTCGCCAAATTTCGTTCTTCTAGGTGAAACCGTTCGTTGGCAGTAACCGGTTTCATTTGAGGTTTCACTCTGTTTTCTCCTATAGGGATACATGTATTTGGAACTCTAAATCAAACACGGTTTGTGCTAGCTCTTTGAAACTTGACACCATAAAGCAGTTTCAAGTTCTATCTCTATGGTTTGTTTGCTGTTGATGTAGCCCTAAGCAGAGACTGGCGAGAATCAGATTCATGGAAAGGGCCTGTCAAGCTTCCAAAAAACTAAGAGTTGCCTAAAATCTCAGCACACACTTTTTCACCCAATCTTGATGAAACTTTCAGGTAATGATCAGTACACCAATCCCACTTGGCTCGCCAAATTTCGTTCTTCTAGGTGAAACCGTTCGTTGGCAGTAACCGGTTTCATTTTCAGGTTTCACAACTATTTTCTCCTGTAGGGATACATGTATTTGGAACTCTAAATCAAACACGGTTTGTGCTAGCTCTTTGAAACTTGACACAATAAAGCAGTTTCAAGTTCTATCTCTATGGTTTGTTTGTTGTTGATGTAGCCCTAAGCAGAGACTGGCGAGAATCACTTTCATGGAAAGGGCCTGCCAAGCTTCCAAAAAACTACGAGTTGCCTGAAATCTCAGCACACACTTTTTCACCAAATCTGGATGAAACTTTCAGGTAATGATCAGTACACCAATCCCACTTGGCTCTCCAAATTCGTTCTTCTAGGTGAAACCCTTCGTTGGCAGTAATCGGTTTCATTTTGTGGTTTCACTCTGTTTTCTCCTATAGGGATACATGTATTTGGAACTCTAAATCAAACACGGTTTCTGCTAGCTCTTTGAAACTTGACACCATAAAGCAGTTTCAAGTTCTATCTCTATGGTTTGTTTGCTGTTGATGTAGCCCTAAGCAGAGACTGGCGAGAATCACTTTCATGGAAAGGGCCTGCCAAGCTTCCAAAAAATTACGAGTTGCCTGAAATCTCAGCACACACTTTTTCACCCAATCTTGATGAAACTTTCAGGTAATGATCAGTACACCAATCCCACTTGGCTCGCCAAATTTCGTTCTTCTAGGTGAAACCGTTCGTTGGCAGTAACTGGTTTCATTTTGAGGTTTCACTCTGTTTTCTCCTATAGGGATACATGTATTTGGAACTCTAAATCAAACACGGTTTGTGCTAGCTCTTTGAAACTTGACACCATAAAGCAGTTTCAAGTTCTATCTCTATGGTTTGTTTGCTGTTGATGTAGCCCTAAGCAGAGACTGGCGAGAATCACTTTCATGGAAAGGGCCTGCCAAGCTTCCAAAAAACTACGAGTTGCCTGAAATCTCAGCACACACTTTTTCACCCAATCTTGATGAAACTTTCAGGTAATGATCAGTACACCAATCCCACTTGGCTTGCCAAATTTCGTTCTTCTAGGTGAAACCGTTCGTTGGCAGTAACCGGTTTCATTTTGAGGTTTCACAACTATTTTCTCCTGTCGGGATACATGTATTTGGAACTCTAAATCAAACACGGTTTGTGCTAGCTCTTTGAAACTTGACACCATAAAGCAGTTTCAAGTTCTATCTCTATGGTTTGTTTGCTGTTGATGTAGCCCTAAGCAGAGACTGGCGAGAATCACTTTCATGGAAAGGGCCTGCCAAGCTTCCAAAAAACTACGAGTTGCCTGAAATCTCAGCACACACTTTTTCACCCAATCTTGATGAAACTTTCAGGTAATGATCAGTACACCAATCCCACTTGGCTCGCCAAATTTCGTTCTTCTAGGTGAAACCGTTCTTTGGCAGTAACCGGTTTCATTTTGACTTTTCACTCTGTTTTCTCCTATAGGGATACATGTATTTGGAACTCTAAATCAAACACGGTTTGTGCTAGCTCTTTGAAACTTGACACCATAAAGCAGTTTCAAGTTCTATCTCTATGGTTTGTTTGCTGTTGATGTAGCCCTAAGCAGAGACTGGCGAGAATCACTTTCATGGAAAGGGCCTGCCAAGCTTCCAAAAACTACGAGTTGCCTGAAATCTCAGCACACACTTTTTCACCCAATCTTGATGAAACTTTCAGGTAATGATCAGTACACCAATCCCACTTGGCTCGCCAAATTTCGTTCTTGTAGGTGAACCCGTTCGTTGGCAGTAACCGGTTTCATTTTGAGGTTTCACTCTGTTTTCTCCTATAGGGATACATGTATTTGGAACTCTAAATCAACACGGTTTGTGCTAGCTCTTTGAAACTTGACACCACAAAGCAGTTTCAAGTTCTATCTCTATGGTTTGTTTGCTGTTGATGTAGCCCTAAACAGAGACTGGAGAGAATCACTTTCATGGAAAGGGCCTGCCAAGCTTCCAAAAAACTACGAGTTGCCTGAAATCTCAGCACACACTTTTTCACCCAATCTTGATGAAACTTTCAGTTAATGATCAGTATACCAATCCCACTTGGCTCGCCAAATTTCGTTCTTCTAGGTGAAACCGTTCGTTGGCAGTAACCGGTTTCATTTTGAGGTTTCACTCTGTTTTCTCCTATAGGGATACATGTATTTGGAACTCTAAATCAAACACGGTTTGTACTAGCTCTTTGAAACTTGACACCATAAAGCAGTTTCAAGTTCTATCTGTATGGTTTGTTTGCTGTTGATGTAGCCCTAAGCAGAGACTGCCGAGAATCACTTTCATGGAAAGGGCCTGCCAAGCTTCCAAAAAACTACGAGTTGCCTGAAATCTCAGCACACACTTTTTCACCCAATCTTGATGAAACGTTCAGGTAATGATCAGTACACCAATCCCACGTGGCTCGCCAAATTTCGTTCTTTTAGGTGAAACCGTTCGTTGGCAGTAACCGGTTTCATTTTGAGGTTTCACTCTGTTTTCTCCGATAGGGATACATGTATTTGGAACTCTAAATCAAACACGGTTTGTGCTAGCTCTTTGAAACTTGACACCATAAAGCAGTTTCAAGTTCTATCTCTATGGTTTGTTTGCTGTTGATGTAGCCCTAAGCAGAGACTGCCGAGAATCACTTTCATGGAAAGGGCCTGCCAAGCTTCCAAAAACTACGAGTTGCCTGAAATCTCAGCACACACTTTTTCACCCAATCTTGATGAAACTTTCAGGTAATGATCAGTACACCAATCCCACTTGGCTCGCCAAATTTCGTTCTTTTAGGTGAACCCGTTCGTTGGCAGTAACCGGTTTCATTTTGAGGTTTCACTCTGTTTTCTCCTATAGGGATACATGTATTTGGAACTCTAAATCAACACGGTTTGTGCTAGCTCTTTGAAACTTGACACCACAAAGCAGTTTCAAGTTCTATCTCTATGGTTTGTTTGCTGTTGATGTAGCCCTAAACAGAGACTGGCGAGAATCACTTTCATGGAAAGGGCCTGCCAAGCTTCCAAAAAACTACGAGTTGCCTGAAATCTCAGCACACACTTTTTCACCCAATCTTGATGAAACTTTCAGTTAATGATCAGTATACCAATCCCACTTGGCTCGCCAAATTTCGTTCTTCTAGGTGAAACCGTTCGTTGGCAGTAACCGGTTTCATTTTGAGGTTTCACTCTGTTTTCTCCTATAGGGATACATGTATTTGGAACTCTAAATCAAACACGGTTTGTACTAGCTCTTTGAAACTTGACACCATAAAGCAGTTTCAAGTTCTATCTCTATGGTTTGTTTGCTGTTGATGTAGCCCTAAGCAGAGACTGCCGAGAATCACTTTCATGGAAAGGGCCTGCCAAGCTTCCAAAAAACTACGAGTTGCATGAAATCTCAGCACACACTTTTTCACCCAATCTTGATGAAACGTTCAGGTAATGATCAGTACACCAATCCCACGTGGCTCGCCAAATTTCGTTCTTTTAGGTGAAACCGTTCGTTGGCAGTAACCGGTTTCATTTTGAGGTTTCACTCTGTTTTCTCCGATAGGGATACATGTATTTGGAACTCTAAATCAAACACGGTTTGTGCTAGCTCTTTGAAACTTGACACCATAAAGCAGTTTCAAGTTCTATCTCTATGGTTTGTTTGCTGTTGATGTAGCCATAAGCTGAGACTGGCGAGAATCACTTTCATGGAAAGGGCCTGCCAAGCTTCCAAAAAACTACGAGTTGCCTGAAATCTCAGCACACACTTTTTCACCCAATCTGGATGAAACTTTCAGGTAATGATCAGTACACTAATCCCACTTGGCTCGCCAAATTTCGTTCTTCTAGGTGAAACCGTTCGTTGGCAGAAACCGGTTTCATTTTGAGGTTTCACTCTGTTTTCTCCTATAGGGATACATGTATTTGGAACTCTAAATCAAACACGATTTGTGCTAGCTCTTTGAAACTTGACACAATAAAGCAGTTTCAAGTTCTATCTCTATGGTTTGTTTGCTGTTGATGTAGCCCTAAGCAGAGACTGGCGAGAATCAGATTCATGGGGGCCTGTCAAGCTTCCAAAAAACTACGAGTTGCCTAAAATCTCAGCACACACTTTTTCACCCAATCTTGATCAAACTTTCAAGTAATGATCAGTACACCAATCCCACTTGGCTCGCCAAATTTCATTCTTCTAGGTGAAACCGTTCGTTGGCAGTAACCGGTTTCATTTTGAGGTTTCACTCTGTTTTCTCCTATAGGGATACATGTATTTGGAACTCTAAATCAAACACGGTTTGTGCTAGCTCTTTGAAACTTGACACCATAAAGCAGTTTCAAGTTCTATCTCTATGGTTTGTTTGCTGTTGATGTATCCCTAAGCAGAGACTGGCGAGAATCACTTTCATGGAAAAGGCCTGCCAAGCTTCAAAAAAACTACGAGTTGCCTGAAATCTCAGCACACACTTCTTCACCCAATCTTGATGAAACTTTCAGGTAATGATCAGTACACCAATCCCACTTGGCTCGCCAAATTTCGTTCTTCTAGGTGAAACCGTTCGTTGGCAGTAACCGGTTTCATTTTGAGGTTTCACTCTGTTTTCTCCTATAGGGATACATGTATTTGGAACTCTAAATCAAACACGGTTTGTGCTAGCTCTTTGAAACTTGACACCATAAAGCAGTTTCGAGTTCTATCTCTATGGTTTGTTTGCTGTTGATGTAGCCCTAAGCAGAGACTGGCGAGAATCACTTTCATGGAAAGGGCCTGCCAAGCTTCCAAAAAACTACGAGTTGCCTGAAATCTCAGCACACACTTTTTCACCCAATCTTGATGAAACTTTCAGGTAATGATCAGTACACCAATCCCACTTGGCTCGCCAAATTTCGTTCTTCTAGGTGAAACCGTTCGTTGGCAGTAACCGGTTTCATTTTGAGGTTTCACTCTGTTTCTTCCTATAGGGATACATGTATTTGGAACTCTAAATCAAACACGGTTTGTGCTAGCTCTTTGAAACTTGACACAATAAAGCAGTTTCAAGTTCTATCTCTATGGTTTGTTTGCTGTTGATGTAGCCCTAAGCAGAGACTGGCGAGAATCAGATTCATGGAAAGGGCCTGCCAATCTTCCAAAAAACTACGAGTTGCCTGAAATCTCAGCACACACTTTTTCACCCAATCTTGATGAAACTTTCAGGTAATGATCAGTACACCAATCCCACTTGGCTTGCCAAATTTCGTTCTTCTAGGTGAAACCGTTCGTTGGCAGTAACCGGTTTCATTTTCAGGTTTCACAACTATTTTCTCCTGTAGGGATACATGTATTTGTAACTCTAAATCAAACACGGATTGTGCTAGCTCTTTGAAACTTGACACAATAAAGCAGTTTCAAGTTCTATCTCTATGGTTTGTTTGCTGTTGATGTAGCCCTAAGGAGAGACTGACGAGAATCACTTTGATGGAAAGGGCCTGCCAAGCTTCCAAAAAACTACGAGTTGCCTGAAATCTCAGCACACACTTTTTCACCCAATCTGGATGAAACTTTCAGGTAATGATCAGTACACCAATCCCACTTGGCTCGCCAAATTTCGTTCTTCTAGGTGAAACCGTTCGTTGGCAGTAACCGGTTTCATTTTGAGGTTTCACTCTGTTTTCTCCTATAGGGATACATGTATTTGGAACTCTAAATCAAACACGGTTTGTGCTAGCTCTTTGAAACTTGACACCATAAAGCAGTTTCAAGTTCTATCTCTATGGTTTGTTTGCTGTTGATGTAGCCCTAAGCAGAGACTGGGGAGAATCACTTTCATGGAAAGGGCCTGCCAAGCTTCCAAAAAACTACGAGTTGCCTGAAATCTCAGCACACACTTTTTCACCCAATCTTGATGAAACTTTCAGGTAAGGATCAGTACACCAATCCCACTTGGCTCGCCAAATTTCGTTCTTCTAGGTGAAACCGTTCGTTGGCAGTAACCGGTTTCATTTTGAGGTTTCACTCTGTTTTCTCCTATAGGGATACATGTATTTGGAACTCTAAATCAAACACGATTTGTGCTAGCTCGTTGAAACTTGACACAATAAAGCAGTTTCAAGTTCTATCTCTATGGTTTGTTTGCTGTTGATGTAGCCCTAAGCAGAGACTGGCGAGAATCAGATTCATGAAAAGGGCCTGTCAAGCTTCCAAAAAACTACGAGTTGCCTGAAATCTCAGCACACACTTTTTCACCCAATCTTGATGAAACTTTCAGGTAATGACCAGTACACCAATCCCACTTGGCTCGCCAAATTTCGTATTTCTAGGTGAAACCGTTCGTTGGCAGTAACTGGTTTCATTTTCAGGTTTCACAACTATTTTCTCCTGTAGGGATACATGTATTTGGAACTCTAAATCAAACACGGTTTGTGCTAGCTCTTTGAAACTTGACACAATAAAGCAGTTTCAAGTTCTATCTCTATGGTTTGTTTGCTGTTGATGTAGCCCTAAGCAGAGACTGGCGAGAATCACTTTCATGGAAAGGGCCTGCCAAGCTTCCAAAAAACTACGAGTTGCCTGAAATCTCAGCACACACTTTTTCACCCAATCTTGATGAAACTTTCAGGTAATGATCAGTACACCAATCCCACTTGGCTCGCCAAATTTCGTTCTTCTAGGTGAAACCGTTCGTTGGCAGTAACCGGTTTCATTTTGAGGTTTCACTCTGTTTTCTCCTATAGGGATACATGCATTTGGAACTCTAAATCAAACACGGTTTGTGCTAGCTCTTTGAAACTTGACACCATAAAGCAGGTTCAAGTTCTATCTCTATGGTTTGTTTGCTGTTGATGTAGCCCTAAGCAGAGACTGGCGAGAATCAGATTCATGAAAAGGGCCTGTCAAGCTTCCAAAAAACTACGAGTTGCCTAAAATCTCAGCACACGCTTTTTCACCCAATCTTGATGAAACTTTCATGTAAGGATCAGTACACCAATCCCACTTGGCTCGCCAAATTTCGTTCTTCTAGGTGAAACCGTTCGTTGGCAGTAAACGGTTTCATTTTGAGGTTTCACTCTGTTTTCTCCTATAGGGATACATGTATTTGGAACTCTAAATCAAACACGGTTTGTGATAGCTCTTTGAAACTTGACACCATAAAGCAGTTTCAAGTTCTATCTCTATGGTTTGTTTGCTGTTGATGTAGCCCTAAGCAGAGACTGCCGAGAATCACTTTCATGGAAAGGGCCTGCCAAGCTTCCAAAAACTACGAGTTGCCTGAAATCTCAGCACACACTTTTTCACCCAATCTTGATGAAACTTTCAGGTAATGATCAGTACACCAATCCCACTTGGCTCGCCAAATTTCGTTCTTGTAGGTGAACCCGTTCGTTGGCAGTAACCGGTTTCATTTTGAGGTTTCACTCTGTTTTCTCCTATAGGGATACATGTATTTGGAACTCTAAATCAAACACGGTTTGTACTAGCTCTTTGAAACTTGACACCATAAAGCAGTTTCAAGTTCTATCTCTATGGTTTGTTTGCTGTTGATGTAGCCCTAAGCAGAGACTGCCGAGAATCACTTTCATGGAAAGGGCCTGCCAAGCTTCCAAAAAACTACGAGTTGCCTGAAATCTCAGCACACACTTTTTCACCCAATCTTGATGAAACGTTCAGGTAATGATCAGTCCACCAATCCCACGTGGCTCGCCAAATTTCGTTCTTTTAGGTGAAACCGTTCGTTGGCAGTAACCGGTTTCATTTTGAGGTTTCACTCTGTTTTCTCCGATAGGGATACATGTATTTGGAACTCTAAATCAAACACGGTTTGTGCTAGCTCTTTGAAACTTGACACCATAAAGCAGTTTCAAGTTCTATCTCTATGGTTTGTTTGCTGTTGATGTAGCCATAAGCTGAGACTGGCGAGAATCACTTTCATGGAAAGGGCCTGCCAAGCTTCCAAAAAACTACGAGTTGCCTGAAATCTCAGCACACACTTTTTCACCCAATCTGGATGAAACTTTCAGGTAATGATCAGTACACTAATCCCACTTGGCTCGCCAAATTTCGTTCTTCTAGGTGAAACCGTTCGTTGGCAGAAACCGGTTTCATTTTGAGGTTTCACTCTGTTTTCTCCTATAGGGATACATGTATTTGGAACTCTAAATCAAACACGATTTGTGCTAGCTCTTTGAAACTTGACACAATAAAGCAGTTTCAAGTTCTATCTCTATGGTTTGTTTGCTGTTGATGTAGCCCTAAGCAGAGACTGGCGAGAATCAGATTCATGGGGGCCTGTCAAGCTTCCAAAAAACTACGAGTTGCCTAAAATCTCAGCACACACTTTTTCACCCAATCTTGATCAAACTTTCAAGTAATGATCAGTACACCAATCCCACTTGGCTCGCCAAATTTCATTCTTCTAGGTGAAACCGTTCGTTGGCAGTAACCGGTTTCATTTTGAGGTTTCACTCTGTTTTCTCCTATAGGGATACATGTATTTGGAACTCTAAATCAAACACGGTTTGTGCTAGCTCTTTGAAACTTGACACCATAAAGCAGTTTCAAGTTCTATCTCTATGGTTTGTTTGCTGTTGATGTATCCCTAAGCAGAGACTGGCGAGAATCACTTTCATGGAAAAGGCCTGCCAAGCTTCAAAAAAACTACGAGTTGCCTGAAATCTCAGCACACACTTCTTCACCCAATCTTGATGAAACTTTCAGGTAATGATCAGTACACCAATCCCACTTGGCTCGCCAAATTTCGTTCTTCTAGGTGAAACCGTTCGTTGGCAGTAACCGGTTTCATTTTGAGGTTTCACTCTGTTTTCTCCTATAGGGATACATGTATTTGGAACTCTAAATCAAACACGGTTTGTGCTAGCTCTTTGAAACTTGACACCATAAAGCAGTTTCGAGTTCTATCTCTATGGTTTGTTTGCTGTTGATGTAGCCCTAAGCAGAGACTGGCGAGAATCACTTTCATGGAAAGGGCCTGCCAAGCTTCCAAAAAACTACGAGTTGCCTGAAATCTCAGCACACACTTTTTCACCCAATCTTGATGAAACTTTCAGGTAATGATCAGTACACCAATCCCACTTGGCTCGCCAAATTTCGTTCTTCTAGGTGAAACCGTTCGTTGGCAGTAACCGGTTTCATTTTGAGGTTTCACTCTGTTTCTTCCTATAGGGATACATGTATTTGGAACTCTAAATCAAACACGGTTTGTGGTAGCTCTTTGAAACTTGACACAATAAAGCAGTTTCAAGTTCTATCTCTATGGTTTGTTTGCTGTTGATGTAGCCCTAAGCAGAGACTGGCGAGAATCAGATTCATGGAAAGGGCCTGCCAATCTTCCAAAAAACTACGAGTTGCCTGAAATCTCAGCACACACTTTTTCACCCAATCTTGATGAAACTTTCAGGTAATGATCAGTACACCAATCCCACTTGGCTTGCCAAATTTCGTTCTTCTAGGTGAAACCGTTCGTTGGCAGTAACCGGTTTCATTTTCAGGTTTCACAACTATTTTCTCCTGTAGGGATACATGTATTTGTAACTCTAAATCAAACACGGATTGTGCTAGCTCTTTGAAACTTGACACAATAAAGCAGTTTCAAGTTCTATCTCTATGGTTTGTTTGCTGTTGATGTAGCCCTAAGGAGAGACTGACGAGAATCACTTTGATGGAAAGGGCCTGCCAAGCTTCCAAAAAACTACGAGTTGCCTGAAATCTCAGCACACACTTTTTCACCCAATCTGGATGAAACTTTCAGGTAATGATCAGTACACCAATCCCACTTGGCTCGCCAAATTTCGTTCTTCTAGGTGAAACCGTTCGTTGGCAGTAACCGGTTTCATTTTGAGGTTTCACTCTGTTTTCTCCTATAGGGATACATGTATTTGGAACTCTAAATCAAACACGATTTGTGCTAGCTCGTTGAAACTTGACACAATAAAGCAGTTTCAAGTTCTATCTCTATGGTTTGTTTGCTGTTGATGTAGCCCTAAGCAGAGACTGGCGAGAATCAGATTCATGAAAAGGGCCTGTCAAGCTTCCAAAAAACTACGAGTTGCCTGAAATCTCAGCACACACTTTTTCACCCAATCTTGATGAAACTTTCAGGTAATGACCAGTACACCAATCCCACTTGGCTCGCCAAATTTCGTATTTCTAGGTGAAACCGTTCGTTGGCAGTAACTGGTTTCATTTTCAGGTTTCACAACTATTTTCTCCTGTAGGGATACATGTATTTGGAACTCTAAATCAAACACGGTTTGTGCTAGCTCTTTGAAACTTGACACAATAAAGCAGTTTCAAGTTCTATCTCTATGGTTTGTTTGCTGTTGATGTAGCCCTAAGCAGAGACTGGCGAGAATCACTTTCATGGAAAGGGCCTGCCAAGCTTCCAAAAAACTACGAGTTGCCTGAAATCTCAGCACACACTTTTTCACCCAATCTTGATGAAACTTTCAGGTAATGATCAGTACACCAATCCCACTTGGCTCGCCAAATTTCGTTCTTCTAGGTGAAACCGTTCGTTGGCAGTAACCGGTTTCATTTTGAGGTTTCACTCTGTTTTCTCCTATAGGGATACATGCATTTGGAACTCTAAATCAAACACGGTTTGTGCTAGCTCTTTGAAACTTGACACCATAAAGCAGGTTCAAGTTCTATCTCTATGGTTTGTTTGCTGTTGATGTAGCCCTAAGCAGAGACTGGCGAGAATCAGATTCATGAAAAGGGCCTGTCAAGCTTCCAAAAAACTACGAGTTGCCTAAAATCTCAGCACACACTTTTTCACCCAATCTTGATGAAACTTTCATGTAAGGATCAGTACACCAATCCCACTTGGCTCGCCAAATTTCGTTCTTCTAGGTGAAACCGTTCGTTGGCAGTAAACGGTTTCATTTTGAGGTTTCACTCTGTTTTCTCCTATAGGGATACATGTATTTGGAACTCTAAATCAAACACGGTTTGTGATAGCTCTTTGAAACTTGACACCATAAAGCAGTTTCAAGTTCTATCTCTATGGTTTGTTTGCTGTTGATGTAGCCCTAAGCAGAGACTGGCGAGAATCAGATTCATGGAAAGGGCCTGCCAAGCTTCCAAAAAACTACGAGTTGCCTGAAATCTCAGCACACACTTTTTCACCCAATCTTGATGAAACTTTCAGGTAATGATCAGTACACCAATCCCACTTGGCTCGCCAAATTTCGTTCTTCTAGGTGAAACCGTTCGTTGGCAGTAACCGGTTTCATTTTGAGGTTTCACTCTGTTTTCTCATATAGGGATACATATATTTGGAACTCTAAAACAAACACGGTTTGTGCTAGCTCTTTGAAACTTGACACCATAAAGCAGTTTCAAGTTCTATCTCTATGGTTTGTTTGCTGTTGATGTAGCCATAAGCAGAGACTGGCGAGAATCACTTTCATGGAAAGGGCCTGCCAAGCTTCCAAAAAACTACGAGTTGCCTGAAATCTCAGCACACACTTTTTCACCCAATCTTGATGAAACTTTCAGGTAATGATCACTACACCAATCCCACTTGGCTCGCCAAATTTCGTTCTTCTAGGTGAAACCGTTCGTTGGCAGTAACCGGTTTCATTTTGAGGTTTCACTCTGTTTTCTCCTATAGGGATACATGTATTTGGAACTCTAAATCAAACACGATTTGTGCTAGCTCTTTGAAACTTGACAGAATAAAGCAGTTTCAAGTTCTATCTCTATGGTTTGTTTGCTGTTGATGTAGCCCTAAGCAGAGACTGGCGAAAATCAGATTCATGGAAAGGGCCTGTCAAGCTTCCAAAAAACTACGAGTTGCCTAAAATCTCAGCACACACTTTTTCACCCAATCTTGATGAAACTTTCAGGTAATGACCAGTACACCAATCCCACTTGGCTCGCCAAATTTCGTTCTTCTAGGTGAAACCGTTCGTTGGCAGTAACCGGTTTCATTTTGAGGTTTCACAACTATTTTCTCCTGTAGGGATACATGTATTTGGAACTCTAAATCAAACACGGTTTGTGCTAGCTCTTTGAAACTTGACAAAATAAAGCAGTTTCAAGTTCTATCTCTATGGTTTGTTTGCTGTTGATGTAGCCCTAAGCAGAGACTGGCGAGAATCACTTTCATGGAAAGGGCCTGCCAAGCTTCCAAAAAACTACGAGTTGCCTGAAATCTCAGCACACACTTTTTCACCCAATCTTGATGAAACTTTCAGGTAATGATCAGTACACCAATCCCACTTGGCTCACCAAATTTCGTTCTTCTAGGTGAAACCGTTCGTTGGCAGTAACCGGTTTCATTTTCAGGTTTCACAACTATTTTCTCCTGTAGGGATACATGTATTTGTAACTCTAAATCAAACACGGATTGTGCTAGCTCTTTGAAACTTGACACAATAAAGCAGTTTCAAGTTCTATCTCTATGGTTTGTTTGCTGTTGATGTAGCCCTAAGCAGAGACTGGCGAGAATCACTTTGATGGAGAGGGCCTGCCAAGCTTCCAAAAAACTACGAGTTGCCTGAAATCTCAGCACACACTTTTCCACCCAATCTGGATGAAACTTTCAGGTAATGATCAGTACACCAATCCCACTTGGCTCGCCAAATTTCGTTCTTCTAGGTGAAACCGTTCGTTGGCAGTAACCGGTTTCATTTTGAGGTTTCACTCTGTTTTCTCCTATAGGGATACATGTATTTGGAACACTAAATCAAACACGGTTTGTGCTAGCTCTTTGAAACTTGACACCATAAAGCAGTTTCAAGTTCTATCTCTATGGTTTGTTTGCTGTTGATGTAGCCCTAAGCAGAGACTGGCGAGAATCACTTTCATGGAAAGGGCCTGCCAAGCTTCCAAAAAACTACGAGTTGCCTGAAATCTCAGCACACACTTTTTCACCCAATCTTGATGAAACTTTCAGGTAATGATCAGTACACCAATCCCACTTGGCTCGCCAAATTTCGTTCTTCTAGGTGAAACCGTTCGTTGGCAGTAACCGGTTTCATTTTGAGGTTTCACTCTGTTTTCTCATATAGGGATACATATATTTGGAACTCTAAAACAAACACGGTTTGTGCTAGCTCTTTGAAACTTGACACCATAAAGCAGTTTCAAGTTCTATCTCTATGGTTTGTTTTCTGTTGATGTAGCCATAAGCAGAGACTGGCGAGAATCACTTTCATGGAAAGGGCCTGCCAAGTTCCAAAAAACTACGAGTTGCCTGAAATCTCAGCACACACTTTTTCACCCAATCTTGATGAAACTTTCAGGTAATGATCACTACACCAATCCCACTTGGCTCGCCAAATTTCGTTCTTCTAGGTGAAACCGTTCGTTGGCAGTAACCGGTTTCATTTTGAGGTTTCACTCTGTTTTCTCCTATAGGGATACATGTATTTGGAACTCTAAATCAAACACGATTTGTGCTAGCTCTTTGAAACTTGACAGAATAAAGCAGTTTCAAGTTCTATCTCTATGGTTTGTTTGCTGTTGATGTAGCCCTAAGCAGAGACTGGCGAAAATCAGATTCATGGAAAGGGCCTGTCAAGCTTCCAAAAAACTACGAGTTGCCTAAAATCTCAGCACACACTTTTTCACCCAATCTTGATGAAACTTTCAGGTAATGACCAGTACACCAATCCCACTTGGCTCGCCAAATTTCGTTCTTCTAGGTGAAACAGTTCGTTGGCAGTAACCGGTTTCATTTTGAGGTTTCACAACTATTTTCTCCTGTAGGGATACATGTATTTGGAACTCTAAATCAAACACGGTTTGTGCTAGCTCTTTGAAACTTGACAAAATAAAGCAGTTTCAAGTTCTATCTCTATGGTTTGTTTGCTGTTGATGTAGCCCTAAGCAGAGACTGGCGAGAATCACTTTCATGGAAAGGGCCTGCCAAGCTTCCAAAAAACTACGAGTTGCCTGAAATCTCAGCACACACTTTTTCACCCAATCTTGATGAAACTTTCAGGTAATGATCAGTACACCAATCCCACTTGGCTCACCAAATTTCGTTCTTCTAGGTGAAACCGTTCGTTGGCAGTAACCGGTTTCATTTTCAGGTTTCACAACTATTTTCTCCTGTAGGGATACATGTATTTGTAACTCTAAATCAAACACGGATTGTGCTAGCTCTTTGAAACTTGACACAATAAAGCAGTTTCAAGTTCTATCTCTATGGTTTGTTTGCTGTTGATGTAGCCCTAAGCAGAGACTGGCGAGAATCACTTTGATGGAGAGGGCCTGCCAAGCTTCCAAAAAACTACGAGTTGCCTGAAATCTCAGCACACACTTTTCCACCCAATCTGGATGAAACTTTCAGGTAATGATCAGTACACCAATCCCACTTGGCTCGCCAAATTTCGTTCTTCTAGGTGAAACCGTTCGTTGGCAGTAACCGGTTTCATTTTGAGGTTTCACTCTGTTTTCTCCTATAGGGATACATGTATTTGGAACACTAAATCAAACACGGTTTGTGCTAGCTCTTTGAAACTTGACACCATAAAGCAGTTTCAAGTTCTATCTCTATGGTTTGTTTGCTGTTGATGTAGCCCTAAGCAGAGACTGGCGAGAATCACTTTCATGGAAAGGGCCTGCCAAGCTTCCAAAAAACTACGAGTTGCCTGAAATCTCAGCACACACTTTTTCACCCAATCTTGATGAAACTTTCAGGTAATGATCAGTACACCAATCCCACTTGGCTCGCCAAATTTCGTTCTTCTAGGTGAAACCGTTCGTTGGCAGTAACCGGTTTCATTTTGAGGTTTCACTCTGTTTTCTCCTATAGGGATACATGTATTTGGAACTCTAAATCAAACACGGTTTGTGCTAGCTCTTTGAAACTTGACACCATAAAGCAGTTTCAAGTTCTATCTCTATGGTTTGTTTCCTGTTGATGTAGCCCTAAGCAGAGACTGGCGAGAATCACTTTCATGGAAAGGGCCTGCCAAGCTTCCAAAAAACTACGAGTTGCCTGAAATCTCAGCACACACTTTTTCACCCAATCTTGATGAAACTTTCAGGTAATGATCAGTACACCAATCCCACTTGGCTCGCCAAATTTCGTTCTTCTAGGTGAAACCGTTCGTTGGCAGTAACCGGTTTCATTTTGAGGTTTCACTCTGTTTTCTCCTATAGGGATACATGTATTTGGAACTCTAAATCAAACACGGTTTGTGCTAGCTCTTTGAAACTTGACACCATAAAGCAGTTTCAAGTTCTATCTCTATGGTTTGTTTCCTGTTGATGTAGCCCTAAGCAGAGACTGGCGAGAATCACTTTCATGGAAAGGGCCTGCCAAGCTTCTAAAAAACTACGAGTTGCCTGAAATCTCAGCACACACTTTTTCACCCAATCTTGATGAAACTTTCAGGTAATGATCAGTACACCAATCCTACTTGGCTCGCCAAATTTCGTTCTTCTAGGTGAAACCGTTCATTGGCAGTAACCGGTTTCATTTTGAGGTTTCACTCTGTTTTCTCCTATAGGGATACATATATTTGGAACTCTAAATCAAACACGGTTTGTGCTAGCTCTTTGAAACTTGACACCATAAAGCAGTTTCAAGTTCTATCTCTATGGTTTGTTTGCTGTTGATGTAGCCATAAGCAGAGACTGGCGAGAATCACTTTCATGGAAAGGGCCTGCCAAGCTTCCAAAAAACTACGAGTTGCCTGAAATCTCAGCACACACTTTTTCACCCAATCTTGATGAAAACTTTCAGGTAATGATCAGTACACCAATCCCACTTGGCTCACCAAATTTCGTTCTTCTAGGTGAAACCGTTCGTTGGCAGTAACCGGTTTCATTTTGAGGTTTCACTCTGTTTTCTCCTATAGGGATACATGTATTTGGAACTCTAAATCAAACACGGTTTGTGCTAGCTCTTTGAAACTTGACACCATAAAGCAGTTTCAAGTTCTATCTCTATGGTTTGTTTGCTGTTGATGTAGCCCTAAGCAGAGACTGGCGAGAATCAGATTCATGGAAAGGGCCTGTCAAGCTTCCAAAAAACTAAGAGTTGCCTAAAATCTCAGCACACACTTTTTCACCCAATCTTGATGAAACTTTCAGGTAATGATCAGTACACCAATCCCACTTGGCTTGCCAAATTTCGTTCTTCTAGGTGAAACCGTTCGTTGGCAGTAACCGGTTTCATTTTGAGGTTTCACAACTATTTTCTCCTGTCGGGATACATGTATTTGGAACTCTAAATCAAACACGGTTTGTGCTAGCTCTTTGAAACTTGACACCATAAAGCAGTTTCAAGTTCTATCTCTATGGTTTGTTTGCTGTTGATGTAGCCCTAAGCAGAGACTGGCGAGAATCACTTTCATGGAAAGGGCCTGCCAAGCCTTCCAAAAAACTACGAGTTGCCTGAAATCTAAGCACACACTTTTTCACCCAATCTTGATGAAACTTTCAGGTAATGATCAGTACACCAATCCCACTTGGCTCGCCAAATTTCGTTCTTCTAGGTGAAAACCGTTCGTTGGCAGTAACCGGTTTCATTTTGAGGTTTCACTCTGTTTTCTCCTATAGGATACATGTATTTGGAACTCTAAATCAAACACGGTTTGTGCTAGCTCTTTGGAAACTTGACACCATAAAGCAGTTTCAAGTTCTATCTATACGGTTTGTTTGCTGTTGATGTAGCCCTAAGCAGAGACTGGCGAGAATCACTTTCATGGAAAGGGCCTGCCAAGCTTCCAAAAAACTACGAGTTGCCTGAAATCTCAGCACACAATTTTTCACCCAATCTTGATGAAACTTTCAGGTAATGATCAGTACACCAATCCCACTTGGCTTGCCAAATTTCGTTCTTCTAGGTGAAACCGTTCGTTGGCAGTAACCGGTTTCATTTTGAGGTTTCACAACTATTTTCTCCTGTAGGGATACATGTATTTGGAACTCTAAATCAAACACGCTTTGTGCTAGCTCTTTGAAACTTGACACCATAAAGCAGTTTCAAGTTCTATCTCTATGGTTTGTTTGCTGTTGATGTAGCCCTAAGCAGAGACTGGCGAGAATCACTTTCATGAAAAGGGCCTGCCAAGCTTCCAAAAAACTACGAGTTGCCTGAAATCTCAGCACACACTTTTTCACCCAATCTTGATGAAACTTTCAGGTAATGATCAGTACACCAATCCCACTTGGCTCGCCAAATTTCGTTCTTCTAGGTGAAACCGTTCGTTGGCAGTAACCGGTTTCATTTTGAGGTTTCACTCTGTTTTCTCCTATAGGGATACATGTATTTGGAACTCTAAATCAAACACGGTTTGTGCTAGCTCTTTGAAACTTGACACAATAAAGACGTTTCAAGTTCTCTCTCTATGGTTTGTTTGCTGTTGATGTAGCCCTAAGCAGAGACTGGCGAGAATCAGATTCATGGAAAGGGCCTGTCAAGCTTCCAAAAAACTAAGAGTTGCCTAAAATCTCAGCACACACTTTTTCTCCAATCTTGATGAAACTTTCAGGTAATGATCAGTACACCAATCCCACTTGGCTCGCCAAATTTCGTTCTTCTAGGTGAAACCGTTCGTTGGCAGTAACCGGTTTCATTTTCAGGTTTCACAACTATTTTCTCCTGTAGGGATACATGTATTTGGAACTCTAAATCAAACACGGTTTGTGCTAGCTCTTTGAAACTTGACACAATAAGCAGTTTCAAGTTCTATCTCTATGGTTTGTTTGTTGTTGATGTAGCCCTAAGCAGAGACTGGCGAGAATCACTTTCATGGAAAGGGGCCTGCCAAGCTTCCAAAAAACTACGAGTTGCCTGAAATCTCAGCACACACTTTTTCACCCAATCTTGATGAAACTTTCAGGTAATGATCAGTACACCAATCCCACTTGGCTCGCCAAATTTAGTTCTTCTAGGTGAAACCGTTCGTTGGCAGTAACCGGTTTCATTTTGAGGTTTCACTCTGTTTTCTCCTATAGGGATACATGTATTTGGAACTCTAAATCAAACACGGTTTGTGCTAGCTCTTTGAAACTTGACACCATAAAGCAGTTTCAAGTTCTATCTCTATGGTTTGTTTGCTGTTGATGTAGCCCTAAGCAGAGACTGGCGAGAATCACTTTCATGGAAAGGGCCTGCCAAGCTTCTAAAAAACTACGAGTTGCCTGAAATCTCAGCACACACTTTTTCACCCAATCTTGATGAAACTTTCAGGTAATGATCAGTACACCAATCCTACTTGGCTCGCCAAATTTCGTTCTTCTAGGTGAAACCGTTCATTGCAGTAACCGGTTTCATTTTGAGGTTTCACTCTGTTTTCTCCTATAGGGATACATATATTTGGAACTCTAAATCAAACACGGTTTGTGCTAGCTCTTTGAAACTTGACACCATAAAGCAGTTTCAAGTTCTATCTCTATGGTTTGTTTGCTGTTGATGTAGCCATAAGCAGAGACTGGCGAGAATCACTTTCATGGAAAGGGCCTGCCAAGCTTCCAAAAAACTACGAGTTGCCTGAAATCTCAGCACACACTTTTTCACCCAATCTTGATGAAACTTTCAGGTAATGATCAGTACACCAATCCCACTTGGCTCGCCAAATTTCGTTCTTCTAGGTGAAACCGTTCGT
>NW_027522266.1:0-22761 GCF_052094955.1 Ictidomys tridecemlineatus | reverse complement strand
TAATTGAAGGCATTCCCTCTAAGATCTGGTACAAGACAGGGATGCCCTCTCTCACCACTTTTGTTCAACATAGTCCTTGAAACACTGGCCAGAGCAATTAGACAGACGAAAGAAATTAAAGGCATAAGAATAGGAAGAGAAGAACTTAAATTATCACTATTTGCAGATGATATGATCCTATACCTAGCAGACCCAAAAGGGTCTACAAAGAAGCTATTAGAGCTAATAAATGAATTCAGCAAAGTGGCAGGATATAAGATAAATATGCATAAATCAAAGGCATTTCTGTATATCAGTGACAAATCCTCTGAAACGGAAATGAGGACAACTACTCCATTTACAATATCCCCCCAAAAAATTAAATACTTGGGAATCAACCTAACAAAAGAGGTGAAAAATTTATATAATGAAAATTACAGGACCCTAAAGAAAGACATAGAAAAAGACATTAGAAGATGAAGAAATATACCCCGCTCATGAATAGGCAGAACTAACATCATCAAAATGGCGATATTACCAAAAGTTCTTTCTAAGTTCAATGCAATACCAATCAAAATCCCAACAGCATTTCTTGTAGAAATAGATAAAAGAATCATGAAATTAATATAGAATAATAAAAGACCCAGAATAGCAAAAACAATGGTAAACAGGAAGTGTGAATCAGATGGTATAGTGATACCAGACTTCAAACTATACTAGAGAGCAATAGTAACAAAAACAGCATGGTACTGGTACCAAAACAGGCGGGTGGACCAATGGTACAGAATAGAGGACACAGTAACCAATCCACAAAACTACAACTACCTTATATTTGATAAAGGGGCTAAAAGCATGCAATGGAGGAAGGATAGCATCTTCAACAAATGGTGCTGGGAAAACTGGAAATCCATTTGCATCAAAATGAATCTCAATCCCTACCTCTCGCCATGCACAAAAGTTAACTCAAAATGAATCAAGGAGCTTGATATTAAATTAGAGACAAGGCATCTGATAGAAGAAAAAGCTGGCTACAATCTACATACTGTGGGATCGGGCCCCAAATTTCTCAATAGGACACCCATAGCGCAAGTGTTAACAACTAGAATCAAAAAATGGTACTTACTCAAACTAAAAAGTTTTTTTCTCAGCAAAAGAAACAATAAGAGAGATAAATAGGTAGCCTACATCCTGGGAACAAATATTTAATCTACAAACTTTAGATAGAGCCCTAATAACCAGAATATAAAAAGAACTCAAAAATTAGACAATAAGATAACAAATAACCCAATCAATAAATGGGCCAAGGACCTGAATAGACACTTCTCAGAGGAGAACATACAATCAATCAATAAGTACATGAAGAAATGCTCACCATCGCTAGCAGTCAGAGAAATGCAAATCAAAAGTACCCTAAGACACCATCTCACTCTAGTAAGATTGGCACCTATTAGGAAGTCAAACAACCATAAGTGCTGGAGAGGATGCGGGGAAAAGGGCACTCTTGTTCATTGCTGATGGTACTGCAAATTGGTGCAGCCAATTTGGAAAGCAGTATGGAGATTTCTTTGAAAGCTGGGAATGGAACCACCATTTGTCCCAGCTATCCCCTTCTCGGTCTATTTCCTAAAGACTTAAAAAGAGCATGCTACAGGGACACTGCTGCATCGATGTTCATAGCAGCACAATTCACGATAGCAAGATTGTGGAACCAACCTAGATGCCCTTCAATAGATAAATGGATAAAAAAATGTGGCATTTATACACAATGGAGTATTACTCTGCATTAAGAAATGAAAATCATAGAATTTGGAGGGAAATTGATGGCATTAGAGCATATTATGCTAAGTGAAGCTAGTCAATCGTTAAAAAACAAACACCAAATGACCACTTTGATATAAGGGGAGTAAACAAGGACAGGGTAGGGATGAAGAGCTTGAGAAGAAAATTTACATTAAACAGAAATGAGAGGTGGGAGGGAAAGGGAGTGAGAAGGGAAATCACATGGAAATGGAAGGTGATCCTCAGGGTTATTCAAAATGATATATAAGAGGAAAGAAGGGGTAAGACAAGATAATACAAATGGAAGAAATGATTTACAGTAGAAGGGGTAAAGAGAGAAAAAGAGAGGGGAGGGGAGGGGAGGGGGGATAGTAGAGAATAGGACTGACAGCAGAATACATCAGACACTAGAAAAGCAATATGTCAATCAATGGAAGGATTACTGATGTGATACAGCAATCTGTATATGGGGTAAAGTTGGGAGTTCATAACCCGCTTGAATCAAACTGTGAAATATGATGTATTAAGAACTGTGTAATGTTTTGAACGAACAACAATAAAAAAAAATTAAAAAAAAAGAAAACAGAGGTTGGAGACTTCGGAACAGAAGAACTGTTACAGAGAGCAGAGGTTAGAGACTTGGGTGCATAAGAAGTGTTGTACAAAACAGAGGTTGGAGACTGGGGTGCAGAAGAACCATTGCAGAGTGAAGACTTGAAGACTGAGGTGCAGAAGGTTTGATACAGAGAGCAGAGGTTGGATACTGGGGTGTAGAAGGACTGTTGCAGAGAGAAGAGGTTGGAGATTGGGGTGTACAAGGACTGTTGCAGAGAGTAGAATTTGGACACTGAGGTGCAGAAGGACTGTTACAGAGAGCGGAGGTTGGAGACTTGATTGCAGAAGAACTGATACAGAAAGCAGAGGTTTGAGACTGGAGTGCAGAAGGACCGTTACAGAGAGAAGTGTTTGGAAACTGCAGTACAGAAGGACTCTTACAGAGAGCAGAGGTTGGGAACTGGGGTAGAGAAGAACTGTTGCAGAGATCAAATGTTGAAGACTGGTGTGCAGAAGAACTGTTGCAGAGAGTAGTGGTTTGAGATTGGGGTGTAGAAGAACTGTTACAGAGAGGAGAGATTGCAGACTGGGGTGCAGTAGGACCGTTGCAGACAGGAGAGGGGGGAGACTGAGGTGCAGAAGGATTGTTACAGAGTGCAGAGGAAGGTTACTGAGGTACAGAAGGACTGATCCAAAAAGCAGAGGTTGGAGACTGGGGAGCAGAAGGAGTGTTACAGAGAGCAGAGTTTAGAGATTGGGGTGTAGAAGAACTGTTACAGAGAAAAGCTGTTGGAGACTGGGGTGAAGAAGGCCTGTAACAGAGAGCAAAATGTGAAGACTCAGGTGCAGAAAGACTGTTGCAGAGAGCAGAGGTTGGAGACTGGGTTGCAGAAGGACTGTTTCAGAGAGCAGAGTTTGGAGACTGCAGTACAGAAGGACTGTTACAGAGAGTAGAGCTTGGAGACTGGGGTGCAGAAGGAATGTCAAAGAGAACAAAGTTTGGAAACTGGGTTGCAGAAGGATCTTGTGGAGACCAGAAGTTAAAGACTGGGGTGCAGAAGGACTGTTGCAGAGAGCAGACGTTGGAGACTGGGGTGCAGAAAGATCGTTGCAGAGAGTAGAGGTTGGAGACTTGTGTGTAGAAGGACTGTGACAGAGAGAAGATGTTTGAGATTGGGGTGTAGAAGGACTGTTGCAGAGAGCAGAGGTTGGAGACTGGGGTGCAAAAGGAACATTAAAGAGAGCTGAGTATGGAGAGTGCAGTACAGAAGGACTGTTTGGAGACAGAAGTGCAGAAGGACTATTGCAGAGAAAAGGGTTTGGAGACTGGGGTGCAGAAGAAATGATGCAGAGAGCAGAGGTTGGAGACTAAGGTGCAGAAGGACTTTTACAGAGAGCAGAGTTTGGATACTGGGGTGCCCAAGGACTTTTACAGGAAGCAGAGTTTGGAGACTTCTTTTCAGAAGGATCATACAGAGAGCAGAGTTTGGAGAATTGGGTGCAGAAGGATCGAGGAATAGAGCAAAAGTTGGAGACTCAGTTGTAGAAGAATCATTGCAGAGAGAAAAGTGGAGAAGGATCATAACAGAGAGAAGAGTTGGGAGACTGGGGTGCAGAAGGAGTTACAGAGAGCACAGTTTGGAAACTGGGGTGCAGATAGAATTTTGCAAAAAGCAGACTTTGGATTCTGGGGTGGAGAAGGACTGTTGCAGAGAGCAGAGGTTGGAGACTGAGATGCAGAAGGACTGTTACACATAGCAGACTTTGGAGACTGCAGTGAAAATCATGATACAGAAAGCAGAGGTGGGAGACTGTGGTGCAGAAGGATTGTTACAGAGAGCAGAGGTTGGAGACTGGTGTGCCGAAGGACTGTTACAAAGAGCAGAGGTTAAAGACTGGTGTGTAGAAGGACTGTTGCAGAGAGCAGAGGTTGGAGACTTGGATGCAGAAGGACTGATACAGAGAGCAGAGTTTGGAGACTGGGTTGCAGAAGGCCTGTTACAGAGAGCAGAGGTTGGAGACTGGGTGCAGAAGGGCTGTTACAGAGATGAGAGTTTGGAGTCTGGTGTGCAGAAGGATCGTTCCAGAGAGCAGATTTTTGAGACTTGAGTGCAGAAGGACGGTTGCAGATAGCAGATGATGGAGACTGGGATGCAGAAGGACTTTTGCAGAGAGCAGAGTTTTGAAATTGGGTAGCAGAAGGACTTTTACAAAGAGCAGACGTTGAAGACTGGGGTGTAGAAGAACTGTTTCAGAGAGCAGAGTTTGGAGACTGGGGTAGAGAAGGACTGTTACAGAGAGAAGATGTTTGAGACTGAGATGCAGAAAGACTGTTACAAAAAGCAGAGTTTATAGATTGGGGTGCAGAAAGACTTCTTCAGAGAGTAGATGTTGGAGAGTGGGGTGCAGAAGAACTGTTGCAGAGAGCCAAAGTTGGAGGACTGGGGTGCAGAAGGATTGTTGCAGGTCGTAGAAGTTGGATATGACGTGCTGAAGGGACTCTTGCAGAAAACAGAGTTTGGAGAATGGGGTGGAGAAGGACGGTTGCAGAGAGCAGATGTTGGAGACTGAGGTGCAGAAGGATTGTTACAGAGAGTGGAGGTTGGAGACTGAGGTGACGAAGGACTGTGACAAAGATCAGAGTTTGGAGACTGGGGTGCAGAAGGATCTTTAAAATAGCAGAGGTTGGAGACTAAGGTGCAGACGAACTGTTGCACAGAGTAGAAGTTGGAGACTGGTGTAGAGAAGGACTGTTACAGAGAGAAGATATTTGAGCCTGAGATGCAGTAGGACTGTTACAAAGAGCAGAGTTTTTAGACTGGGGTGCAGAAGGACTGATACAAAAAGCAGAGTTTGGAGACTTGGGTCCAGAATGAACCTTAACGAGAGAAGAGGTTGGAGATTGCAGTATAGAAGGACTGTTACAGAGAGCAGAGGTTGGAGACTAGGGTACAGTATGACTGTTGCAGAGAACACAGGTTGGAGAATAGGATGCAGAAGGACTTTTGCAGAGAGTAGAGTTTGGAGACAGAAAGACTGTTACAGAAGTCAGAGTTTGGAGACTGGAGTGCAGAAGGATCTTTCAGAGAGCAGAGTTTGGAGACTGAGGTGCAGACGAACTGTTGCACAGACCAGAGGTAGGATACTGGGGTGCAGAAGGACTGTTCCAGAGAGCAGAGTTTGGTGACTGGGTTGCAGAAGGATCTTATATAGAGCAGAATTTGAAGACGGAGGTACATAAGAAATAATATGCAGAGCAGAATTTGGAGACTGGGGTGCAGAAGGTTTGTTGCAAAGAGCAAAGGTTGGAGACTGGGTTTAGAAGGAATGCTACAGAGAGCAGAGTTTGGAAACTTGGGTGCAGAAGGATCTTACAGAGAGCAGAGTTTGGAGAATGGGGGGCAGAAGGACTGTTACAGAGAGCAGAGCTTGGAGACTGAGTCGCAAAAAAACTGTTACAGAAAGCAGAGTTTGGAGACTGTGGTGAACAAGGATCATTTCAGAGAGCAGAGTTTTCAGACTGAGGTGCAGAAGCACTGTTGCAGAGAGCAGATGTTGGAGACTGGGGTGCAGAATGACTTTTGCAGAGAGAAGAGTTTGGAGACTGGGGTCCAAATAAATTGTTGCAGAGAGCAGAGGTTAGAGACTGGGGTGCAGTAGGACCATTGCAGATGTCAGAGTTTGGGAACTGAGGTGAAGAAGGATTGTTACAGAGAACAGAAGTTGGATCCTGGCGTGCAGAAGGACTGTTACAGAGAACAGAGTTTGGAGACTGCGGTGAAGAAGGCCTGTTACAGAGAGCAGAGTTTGGTGAAGGGTTGCAGAACGACTGTTACAGAGGGCAGACATTGGAGACTGGGTTGCAGAAGGATCTTACAGAGAGCAGAGGTTGTAGACTGAGGTGTATAAGGACCGTTACAGAGAGTAGAGGTTGGATACTGAGGTGCAGAAGGACCATTGCAGAGAGCAGAGGTAGAGTCAGAGGTGCAGAACGACTTTTACAGAGAACAGAGATTAGAGACTGGGGTGCAGAAGGACTGTAGCAGATAGCAGTTGTTGGAGACTTGGGTGAAAAAAAACTGTTGCAGGGAGCAGGTTTTAGAGACTTGGGTGCAGTAGGACTGTTGCAGAGAAAAGAATTTGGAGACTGAGGTGCAGAAGGACTGTTACAGAGAGCAGAGGTTGGAGACTGGGGTGTAGAACGACTGATACAGAAAACAGAGGTTAAAGACTGGGGTGCAAAAAGACCGTTAAAGAGAGCAGAGGTTGGAGACTGTGGTTCAGGAGGACTGTTGAAGCGAACCGAGTTTAAAAACTGTGGTGAAGAAGAACTCTCACAGAGATTTGAGTTTGGAGACTGAGGTGCAGAAAGAATGTTACAGAGAGCAAAGTTTGGAGAATGGGGTGCAGAATTACTGATACAGAAAGCAGAGGTTGGAGACTGGGGTGCAAAAGGACCATAACAGAGAACAGAGGTTGGAGACTGTGGTTCAGGAGGACTATTGCAGAGAACAGAAGTTAGGAAATGGGGTGCAGAAGGACTGTTACAGAGAGCAGAGTTTAGAGAATGGGGTGCAAATTTAGGGTTGCTGAGTACAAAGGTTGGAGACAGAGGTTCAGGAGGACTGTTACAGAGAGAAGAGGTTGGAAACCGTGGTGCAGAAACACTGATACAGAAAGCAGAGGTTTGAGACTGTGGTGCAGAAAGACCGTTACAGACAGCAGAGGTTGGAGACTACAATGCAGAAGGACTGTTACAGAGAGCAGAGGTTTGAGACTGGGGAGTAAAAGGACTGTTGCAGAGAACAGAGGTTGGAGACTGGGTTGCAGCAGGAGTGTTAAAGAAAGAAGAGGTTGGAGACTGGGTTTTAGAAGGAATGTTACAGAGAGCAGATTTTGAAAACTGGGGTGCAGAAGGACCTTATAGAGAACAGAGGTTAGAGACTGGGGTGCAGAAAGAGTGTTAAAGAGAAGAGACGTAGGAGACTGGGGTGCAGAATGTCTGTTGCATAGAACAGATGTTGGAGACTGGGGTGTAGAAGTATTGTTTCAGAGAGCAGAGGTTGGAGACTGAGGTGCAAATAGACTGTTACAAAGAATAGAGGTTGGAGATTGTGATGCAAAAGGCCTGTTACAAAGAGCAGAGGTTATAGATGAGGGTGTAGAAAAACTTTTAGAGAGAGAAGAGTTGTTAGACAAGGTTGCAGAAGGATCTTACAGAGAGCAAAGATTAAATACCGAGTTGCAGAAGGACTTTTACAGAGAGCAGAGGTTGAAGACTGGGGTGCAAAAGGCCTTTTACGAAGAGCAGAGTTTGGAGAATGGCTGCAGAATGACTTTACATATGGCAGAGTTGGAAACTGGTTTGCAGAAGGATCTTACAGAGAGCAGATATTGGAGACTGAGGTGCAGAAGGACTGTTACAGAAAGTAGAGGTTGGACACTGAGGTGTAGAAGGATCGTTGCAGAGAACAGAATTTTAAGACTGAGGTGCCGAAGGACTGTTGCAGAGAGCACATATTTGAGACTGGTGTTCAGAAGGAATGTTGCAGAGAGCTGAGGTTGGAGAATGAGGTGCTCAAGGATCGTTTTAGAGAGCAGAGGTTTGATACTGGGGTGCAGAAGGATTGTTATAGAGAACAGACTTTGGAGAATGGGGTGCAGAATGGCTGTTACATTAAGCAGAGTTTGGAGACTGGGTTGCAGAAGGATCTTACAGAGAGCACATGTTGGAGACTGACGTTCATTAGGACTATTGCAGAGAGCAGAGGTTGGAGACTGGGGTGCCGAAAAACTGTTACAAAGAGCAGAGGTTGAAGACTGGGTTGTAGAAGAACTGTTGCAGAGAGGAGAGGTTGGAGACATGGGTTCAGAAAGACTGTTGCAGAGAGCAGAATTTGGAGACTCAGGTGCAGAAGGACTGATACAGAGAGCAGAGTTTGTAGACTGGAATGCAGAAGGACCGTTTCAGAGAGCAGAGTTTGGAGACTAGGGTACAGGAAGACTGTTGCAGAGAGCAGATGTTTTAGACTGTGTTTAAGATGAACTGTAGAAGAGAGCAGAAGTTAGAGAATGGGTTGCAGAAGTAAGGTTGCAGAGAGCAGAGGTTGGAAATAGAGGTGCAGAAGGACTATTACAGAGAGCAGAGGTTTGAAACAGTGGTGCAGAAGGACTGATACAGAAAGCAGAGGTTTGAGATTGTGGATCAGAAGGACTCTTACAGAGAGCAGAGGTTGAAGACTGCGGTACAGAAGGACTTTTACAGAGAGCAGAGGGTGGAGAATGGGGAGCAGAAGAACTGTTGCAGAGAATAGAGTTTGGAGACTGGGGTGCAGCAGGACCGGTGCAGAATCCAGAGGTTGGAGACTGTGGTGGAAAAGTAATGTTACAGAGAGCAGACTTTGAAATGTGGGATGCAGAAGGATCGTATAGATAGCAGATATTGTAGACCGAGGTGCAGCAAGACTGTTACAGAGAGAAGAGGTTGGAGACTGGGGTGCAGAAGGATTGTTGCAGACAGCAGAGTTTCCAGACTGAGGCGCAGAAGGACTGTTGCTGAGAGCAGATGTTGGAGACTTGGGTGCAGAAGAACTGTTGCTGAGAGCAGATTCTGGAGACAGGGATGCTGAAGGATAATTGCAGAGAGCAGAGTTTGGACACTGGGGTGCAGAAGGACTGTTACACAAAGCAGAGGTTGGAGGCTGGGGTGAAGAAGGACTTTTTCAGAGAGCAGATATTGGGGACTTAGGTGCAGAAGGACTGTTGCAGAGAGAAGATGTTAAAGACTGGGATGCAGATGGATTATTACAGAGAGCAGAGGTTGGACACTGGGGTGCAGAAGGACTGTTACACAGAGTAGAGGTTGGAGACTTGGGTGAAAAAGGACTGTTTCTGAGAGCAAAATTTTTAGACTGAGGTTCAGAAGGACTGTTGCAAATAGCAGAGTTTGGAGACTGGGGTGCACAAGGACTGATACACAAAGCAGAGTTTGGAGACTGGGGTGCAGAAGGACCGTTAGAGAGAGCAGAGTTTGGAGACTGCAATACAGGAGGACTGTTACAAAGAGAAGAGGTTAGAGATTGGGGTGGGGAAGAACTGTTTCAGAGTGCAGATGTTGGAGACTGGGGTGTAGAAGAACTGTTGCAGAGGGCAGAGTTTAGAGACTGGAGTGCAGAAGAACTGTTTCAGAGAGCAGCGTTTGGAGACTGAGGTACAGAAAGAATGTTACAGAGAGTAAAGTTTGGAGACAGGGGTACAGAATTACTAATACAGAAAGCAGAGGTTGAAAACTGGGGTGCAGAAGGACCATTAAAGAGAGCAGAGGTTGGAGACTGAGGTTCAGAAGGACTATTGCAGAGAGCAGAGATTAGAATATGGGGTGCAGAAGGACTGTTAAAGAGAGCAGAGTTTGGATACTAGGGTACAGAAGGACCGGTGCAGAATCCACAGGTTGGAGACTGTGGTGAAAAAGGAATGTTACAGAGAGCAGAGTTTGAAAACTGGGATGCAGAAGGATCTTACAGAGAGCAAAGTTTGGAGACTGGGGTTCAGAAGGACTGGTGAGGAGAGGAGACGTTGGAGACTGGGGTGCAGAAAGATTGTTGCAGAGAGCAGAGGTTGGAGGCTGAGGTGCCAAAAGACTGTTACAGAGAGTAGAGTTTGGAGATTGGGGTGCAAAAGGCCTGTTAGAGACAGCAGAGTTTGGAATCTGGAGTGCAGAATAACTGTTACAGAGAGCAGAGATTTTAGAGAAGGTTGCAGAAGGATCTTACAGAGAGCAGAGATTTTAGACCTAGGTGCAGCAGGACTTTTACAGAGAGCAGAGGTACGAGACTGGGATGCAGAAGGCCTGTTACGGAGAGCAGAGTTTTGAGACTGGGGTGAAGAAGGACTAATACAGAGGGCAGAGTTTTAGACTGGGTTTCAGAAGGATCTAACAGAGAGCAGATGTTGGAGACTGAGGTGTAGAATGATCATTGCAGAGAGAAGAGTTTGGAGACTGGGGTGCTGAAGGCCTGTTACAGAGAGCAGCAATTGAAGACTGGGGTGCAGAAGGATTGTTATAGAGAGCAGAGTTAGAATACTGGGTGGCAGAAGGATCTTACAGAGAGCAGAGTTTTTAGACTGAGGTGAAGGAGGACTGTTACAGAGAGAAGTGGTTGGAGACTGCGGTGTGGAGGGATTGTGCAGAGAGAAGAGGTTTGAGACTGAGGTGTAGAAGGACTTTTACAGAGAGCAGAGGTTGGAGACTGAGGTGCAGAAGGATTGTTACAGGGAGCAGATTTTGGAGACTGTGTTGTAGAAAAATCTTACATAGAACAGAGTTTGGAGACTGAGGTCTAGAAGGACTGTTATAGAGAGTAGTGGTTGGAGACTGGGGTGCAGAAGGACTGTTACATAGAGCAGAGGTTGAAGACTGGGTTGTAGAAGGACTGTTGCAGAGAGAAGAGGTTGGAGACTTCGGTGCAGAAAGACTTTTGCAGAGAGCATAATTTGGAGACTCAGGTGCAGAAGGACTGTTACAGAGAGCAGAGTTTGGAGACTGGGGGTGTAGAAGGACCATTACAGAGAGCAGAGTTTGGAGACTGGGGTGAAGAAGGACTAATACAGAGGGCAGAGTTTTAGACTGGGTTTCAGAAGGATCTAACAGAGAGCAGATGTTGGAGACTGAGGTGTAGAATGATCATTGCAGAGAGAAGAGTTTGGAGACTGGGGTGCTGAAGGCCTGGGGTGAAAAATTATGATACAGAAAGCAGAGGTTGGAGACTGAGGTGCAGAAGGACTTTTACAGAGAGTAGAGGGTGGAGACTTGGGTGCAGAAGGAGTGTTACAGAGAGCAGAGTTTGGAGATTGGGGTGCACAAGAACTGTTACTGAGAGCAGAGGTTGGAGACATGGGTGCACAAGGACTGTTTCAGAGAACAGAGTTTTGATACTGAGGTGCAGAAGGACTGCTACAGAGAGAAGATTTTGGAAACTGGGATGTAAAAGGACCATTGCAGAGAGCAGAGGTTGGAGCCTGGGGAGAAGAAGGATCATTGCAGAGAGCAGATGTTGGAGACTGGGGTGCATAAGGACTATTAAAGAGAGCAGAGGTTGGAGACTGTGGTTCAGAAAGATCATTTCTAAGTGCAGAGTTTTAGACTAGGGTGCAGAAGGACTGTTATAGATTGCAGAACTTGGAGACGAAGGTGCAGAAGGACTTTTACAAAGAGCAGAAGTTGGATACTGGGGTGCAAAAGGATTCTTGCAGAGAGCAGAGGATGGAGACTGGGGTGCAGAAGGATAGTTGAAGAGAGCAGAGGTTAAAAAATGAGGTGCAGAGAGATCACTACAGAGAGCAGAGGTTCGAGACTGGGGTGCAGCAGGAAAGTTACAGAGAGCACAATTTGGAGATTTGGGTACAGAAGAAATTCTGCAGAGAGCAGAGGTTGGAGACTGGGGTGCAGAAATACTGAAGCAGAGAGCACAGGTTGTAGACTGGGGTGTGCAAAGACTGTTGCAGAGAGCAGTTGTTGGAGACTGGGATGCAGAAGGATCATTGCAGAGAGCAGAGTTTGGAGACTGGGGGGCAGAAGGACTATTGCAGAGAGAAGATGTTGGAGACTAGGGTGCAGAAGGCCTGTTACAGAGAGCAGAGTTTGTAGAGTGGGGTGAAGAAGACCTGTTACAGACAGTAGAGTTTGGAGACTGGGGTGCAGAAGGATTGTGGCAGACAGCAGAGGTTTCAGACTGAGGCTTAGAAGGACTCATACAGACAGCAGAGTTTAGAATCTGAGGTGCAGAAGGACTGTTACAGAAAGCAGAGATTGGCAATTAGGGTGAAACAGGACAGTTATAGAGAGAAGCGTTTGGAGACTGCAGTACAGAAGGTCTGTTAGAGAGAGCAGTGTTTGGAGACTTTGGTGCAGAAGGACCTTTGTAGAGAGCAGATGTTGGAGACTACGGTGAAGAAGGAATGTTACAGAGAGCAGACATTGGAGACTGAATTGAAGAGGGATTGATACAAAGAGCAGAGTTTGGAGACTGCGTTACAGAAGGGCCATTGCAGAGAGCAAAGTTTTGAGACAGAGGTGCAGAAGAACTTTTACAGAGAGCAGAGATTAGACACTGGGGTGCAGAAGGACTGTTACAGAGAGGAGAGTTGGAGAAAGTGATGCAAAGGGATCTTACAAAGAGCAGCGTCTGAAGACAGGGGTGCAGAAGGACTCTTGCAGAGAGCAGAGGTTGGAGACTGAGGTTCAGAAGGATCATTGCAGAGAAAAGAGGTTGGAGACTGCAGTTTAGAAGACTGTTATAGAGAGCAGAGTTTCGATATTGGGGTGCAAAAGAACTGTTACAGAGAGCAAAGGTTGGACACTGGGGTGCAATAAGCCTGTTACAGAGAGCAGAGTTTGGAGACTGACGGGCAGAAGGACTGTTACAGAGATCAGAGGTTGGAGACTGAGGTGCAGAAGGATTGTTACAGAGAGAAGAGGTTGGAGACTAGATGTAGAAGGACTGTTACAGAGTGCAGAGTTTGGAAACTTTGGTTCAGAAGGATCGTTGCAGAAAGCAGAGGTTGAAGACTGAGGTGCAGAAAGATCGTTACAGAGAGCAGAGGTTGAGGACTGGGGTCAGCAAGACAGTTACAGAGAGCACAGTTTGGAGACTGGGGTGCAAAAGAAATGTTGCAGTGAGAAGAGATTGGAGTCTGTGGTACAGAAGTACTGTTACAAAGAGCAGAGGGTGGAGACTGGGGTGCAGAAGGAATGTGACCTAGAGCAGAGCTTGGATACTGGGGTGGAGAAGGATGTTACAAAGAGCAGAGGCTGGATACTGGAGTCAGAATGACTGTTGCAGAGAACAGACGTGGAAAGTGGGGTGCAGAAGGATCATTTCAGAGAGCACAGTTTGGAAACTGAGGTGCAGAAGGATCGCTACATAGAGCAGAGTTTGGAGATAGCGGTGCAGTAGGATAGTTACAGAGAGCACAGGTTAGAGACTAGGGTGTAGAAGAAATGTTGAAGAGAGCAGAGGTTGGAGACTGGGGTGTAGAAGGACTGTTGCAGAGAGCATACGTTGGAGACTTGGATACAGAAGGATCGTTGCAGAGAGCAGATGTTGGAGACTGGTGTGTAGAAGGACTTTTGCAGAGAGCAGAGGTAGGAGACTGGGATGTAGAAGGACTGTTGCAGAAAGCAGATATTGGAGACTGGTATACAGAAGGATCGTTGCAGAGAGCAGATGTTGGAGACAGGGGTGCAGAAGAACTGTTGGGGAGAGCAGAGTTTGTAGACTGAGTTGCAGAAGGACTGATACAGAGAGCAGAGTTTTCAGACTGGGGTGCAGAATAACTGATACGGAAAGTACAGTTTGAAGACTGGGCTGCAGAAGGATTGTTACAGAGAGCAGAGTTTGTAGCCTGGGGTGCAGAAGGACTGCTGCAGAGAACAGAGGTTGGATACTGGGGTGCAGAAGGGTTGCTGCAGAGAGATGAGGTTGGAGACTGAGGTGCAGAAGAATCGTTGCAGAGAGCATATGTGGGAGACTGGGGTACAGAAGGACTATTACAGAGAGCAGACGTTTGAGACAGAGGTGCAGAAGGATTGTTACAGAGAGCAGAGATGGGAGACTGGGGTGCAGAAGGACAAATACAGAGAGCTAAAAACAAAGACTGAGGTTCAGAAGGACGTTTACAGATAGCAGAGGTTGGAGACTGAGGTGTAGAAAGATCATTGCAGAGAGAAGAGTTTGGAGACTGGGGTGCAGAAGAACTGTTACCGAAAGCAGAGTTTGGCAGTTAGGGAGCAGATGGACCGTCACAAAGAGAAGAGGTTGAAGACTGCGATACAAAAGGACTTTTACAGAGAGCAGAGTTTGGAGACTTGGTAAAAGAAGGATCCTTGCAGAGATTAGATGTTGGAGACTGGAGTGCAGAAGGCCTGTTACAGAGAGCAGAGTTTGAAGACTGGGGTGCAGAAGGCCTTTTACAGAGAGCAGAGTTTCGAGACTGGAGTGCAGAAGACTCTTACAGAGAGCATAGGTTGGAGACTGAGGTGCAGAAGGACTTTTAGAGAGAGTAGATTGTTGAGACTGGGGTGCAGAAGGAGTTTTACAGAGAGCAGAGTTTGGAGATTGGGTTGCACAAGAACTGATACTGAGAGCAGAGTTTGAAGACAGGGGTGCAGAAGGAGTGTTTCAGAGAGCAGAGTTTCGAGACTGAGTTGCAGAAGGACTGCTACAGAGAGAAGATTTTGGAAACTGGGATGTAGAAGGACCGTTGCAGAATGCAGAGGTTGGAGCCTGGGGAAAAGAAGGATCGTTGCAGAGAGCAGATGTTGGAGACTGGGGTGCATAAGGACTATTAAAGAGATCAGAGTTTGGAGACTGTGGTTAAGAAAGATCATTTCTGAGTGAAAAGGTTTGAAACTGGGGTGCAAAAGGACTGTTATAGATTGCAGAACTTGGATACTGAGGTGCAGAAGGACTTTTACAAAGATGAGAATTTGGAGACTGGGATGCAAAAGGATTCTTACAGAGAGCAGAGGATGGAGACTGGGGTGCAGAAGGATCGTTGCAGAGTGCATATGTTTAAAATGAGGTGCAGAAGGATCGCTACAGAGAGCAGAGGTTGGAGACTGGGATGCAGAAGGATCATTGCAGAGAGCAGAGGTTGGAGACTGCGGTTTAGAAGGACTGTTGCAGAGAGCAGATGTTGGATACTGAAGTGCAGAAGGATCGTTGCAGAGAGAAGAGGTTGGAGACTAGGGTGCAGAAAGACTTTTGCAGAGAGCAGAGATTGGAGACTGAGGTTCAGAATGATCGTTGCAGAGAAAAGAGGTTGGAGACTGCGGTTTAGAAGACTGTTATAGAGTGCAGAGTTCTGAGATTGGGGTGCAAAAGAACTGTTACAGAGAACAGAGGTTCGAGACTGTGGTGCAGTAAGCCTTTTACAGAGAGCAGAGGTTGGAGACTGAGGGGCAGAAGTACTGTTACAGAGATCAGAGGTTGGAGACTGAGGTGAAGAAGGATTGTTAGAGAGAGAAGAGGTTGGACACTAGGTGTTGAAGGACTGTTACAGAGTGCAGAGTTTGGAAACTGTGGTTCAGAAGGATCGTTGCAGAAAGCAGAGCTTGGAGACTGAGGTGCAGAAGGATCGTTACAGAGAGCAGAGGTTGGAGACTGGGGTCAGAAAGCCAGTTACAGAGAGCACAGTTTGGAGACTGGGGTGCAGAAGAAATGTTGCAGTGAGCAGAGATTGGAGACTGTGGTACAGAAGTACTGTTACAAAGAGCAGAAGGTGGAGACTGGGGTGCAGAAGGAATGTCACCTACAGCAGAGCTTGGAAATTGGCGTGGAGAAGGATGTTACAGAGAGCAGAGGCTGGAGAGTGGGCTCAGAATGACTGTTGCAAAGAACAGACGTTGGAGAGTGGGGTACAGAAGGATCACTGCAGAGAGCAGAGTTTGGAAACTGAGGTGCAGAAGGATCGCTACAGAGAGCAAAGTTTGGAGATAGGGGTGCAGTAGGATAGTTAAAGAGAGCACAGGTTAGACACTGGGGTGCAGAAGAAATGTTGAACAGAGCAGAGGTTGGAGACTGGTTTGCAGAAGGACCGTAGCAGAGAGCAGAGGTTGGAGACTGGGGTGTAGAAGGACCATAGCAGAGAGCAGAGGTTGGAGACTGGGGTGTAGAAGGACAGTTTGAGAGGGAAGACGTTGGAGACTGGGAAGCAGAAGGATCGTTGCAGAGAGCATATGTTGGAGACTGGTGTGTAGAAGGACTTTTGCACAGAGCAGAAGTTTGAAACTGGGGTGTAGAAGGCCTGGTACAGAAAGAAGAGGTTTCAGACTGGGGTGCAGAATAACTGATACGGAAAGAAGAGTTTGGAGACTGGGGTGAAGAAGGATTGTTACCGAGATCAGAGTTTGTACCCTGGGGTTCAGAAGGACTGCTGCAGAGAATAGAGGTTGTACACTGGGGTGCAGAAGGGCCGTTGCAGAGAGTTGAGGTTGGAGACTGAGGTGCAGAATGACTGTTACAGAGAGCAAAGTTTAAAGAACGGGGTGGAGAAGGATCTCACATAGAGCAGAGTTTGGAGACTGGGGTGCAGAAGGACTGTTGCAGAGAGCAGAGGTTGGAGACTGAGGTGTAGAAAGATCGTTGCAGAGAGAAGAGTTTGGAGAATGAGTTCAGAAATACTGTTACCTAGAGAAGAGGTTTTGAAATTGGGGAGCAGATGGACCATTAAACAGAGAAGAGTTTGAAGACTGCGATACGAAAGGACTTTTACAGAGAGCAGAGTTTAAAGACAGGGTAGAAGAAGGATCGTTGCAGAGAGCAGATGTTGGAGACTGGGGTGCAGAAAGCCTGTTACAGAGAGCAGAGTTTGAAGACTGGGATGCAGAAGGCCTGTTACAGAGAGCAGAGTTTGGAGACTGAGGTGCAAAAGAAATGTTGCAGTGAGAAGAGATTGGAGTCTGAGGTACAGAAGTATTGTCACCAAGAGCAGAGGTTGGAGACTGGGGTGCAGAAGGAATTTCACCTAGACCAGAGCTTGGAAACTGGGGTGGAGAAGGATGTTACAGAGATCAGAGGCTGGAGACTGGAGTCAGAATGACTGTTGCAGAGAACAGACATTGGAGATTGGGGTGAAGAAGGATCGTTGCAGAGAGCAGAGGTTAGAAACTGAGGTGCAGAAGGATCGCGACAGAGAGCAGAGTTAGGAGACCGGGGTGCCGTAGGATAGTTACAGAGAGCACAGGTTAGAGACTAGGGTGCAGAAGAAATGTTGAAGAGAGCAGAGGTTGGAGACTGGGGTGTAGAAGGACTGTTGCAGAGAAAATACGTTGGAGACTTGGATACAGAAGGATCGTTGCAGAGAGCAGATGTTGGATACTGGTGTGTTGAAGGACTTTTGCAGAGAGCAGAGGTTGGAGACTCGGGTGTATAAGGACTGTTGCAGAAAGCAGATGTTGGAGACTGGTATACAGAAGGATCGTTGCAGAGAGCAGATGTTGGAGACAGGGGTGCAGAAGAACTGTTGGGGAGAGCAGAGTTTGGAGACTGGGGTGCAGAAGGACTGATACAGAGAGCAGAGGTTTCAGACTGGGGTGCAGAATAACTGATACGGAAAGTACAGTTTGAAGACTGGGGTGCAGAAGGATTGTTACAGAGAGCAGAGTTTGTAGCCTGGGGTGCAGAAGGACTGCAGCAGAGAACAGAGGTTGGATACTGGGGTGTAGAATGGTTGCTGCAGTGAGATGAGGTTGGAGACTGAGGTGCAGAAGAATCGTTGCAGAGAGCATATGTGGGAGACTGGGGTACAGAAGGACTATTACAGAGAGCAGACGTTTGAGACAGAGGTGCAGAAGGATTGTTACAGAGACCAGAGATTGGAGACTGGGGTGCAGAAGGACAAATACAGAGAGCAAAAGACGGAGACTGAGGTGCAGAAGGACTTTTACAGATAGCAGAGTTTGGAGACTGAGGTGTAGAAAGATCTTGCAGAGGTAAGAGTTTGGAGACTGAGGTGCAGAAGGACTGTTACCGAAAGCAGAGGTTGGCAGTTAGGCAGCACATGGACCATTACAAAGAGAAGAGATTGAAGACTGCGATACAAAAGGACTTTTACAGAGAGCAGAGTTTGGAGACTTGGTAAAAGAAGGATCGTTGCAGAGAGCAGATGTTGTAGACTGGGGTGCCGAAGGCCTGTTACAGAAAGCAGAGTTTGAAGACTGGGGTGCAGAAGGCCATTTACAGAGAGCATACGTTAGAGACTGAGGTGCACAAGGACTTTTAGAGAGAGTAGATTGTTGAGACAGGGTTTCAGAAGGAGTGTTACAGAGAGCAGAGTTTGGAGTTTGGGGTGCACAAGAACTGTTACTGAGAGCAGAGTTTGGAGACAGGAGTGCAGAAGGAGTGTTTCAGAGAGCAGAGTTTCAAGACTGAGTTGCAGAAGGACTGCTACAGAGAGAAGATTTGGAAACTTGGATGTAGAAGAACCGTTGCAGAGAGAAGAGGTTGGAGCCTGGGGAAAAGAAGGTTCGTTGCATTGAGCAGATGTTGAAGACTGGGGTGCATAAGGACTATTAAAGAGAGCAGAGTTTGGAGACTGTGGTTCAGAAAGATCATTTCTGAGTGCAGAGGTTTCAAACTGGGGTGCAGAAGGACTGTTATAGATTGCAGAACTAGGAGAATGAGGTACAGAAGGACTTTTACAAAGAGGAGAAGTTGGAGACTGGGGTGCAAAAGGATTATTACACAGAGCAGAGGATGGAGACTGGGGTGCAGAAGGATCGTTGCAGAGTGCGGAGGTTTAAAATGAGGTGCAGAAGGATCGCTACAGAGAGCAGAGGTTGGAGACTGAGATGCAGAAGGATCATTGCAGAGATCAGAGGTTGGAGACTGCGGTTTAGAAGGACTGTTACAGAGAGCAGATTTTGGATACTGAAGTGCAGAATGATCGTTGCAGAGAGAAGAGGTTGGAGCCTACGGTGCAGAAGGCCTGTTACAGAGAGCGGAGTCTGGAGACTGGGGTGCAGAAAGACTTTTTCAGAGAGCAGAGGTTGGAGACTGAGGTTCAGAAGGATCGTTGCAGAGAAAAGAGTTAGGAGACTGCGGTTTATAAGACTGTTATAGAGCGCAGAGTTCTGAGATTGGGGTGAAAAGAACTGTTACAGAGAGCAGAGGTTCGAGACTGGGGTGCAGTAAGCCTTTTACAGAGAGCAAAGGTTGGAGACTGAGGTTCAGAAGGATTGTTACAGAGATCAGAGGTTGGAGACTGAGGTGAAGAAGGATTGTTAGAGAGAGAAGAGGTTGGACTCTAGGTGTAGAAGGACTGTTACAGAGTGCAGAGTTTGAAACTGTGGTTCAGAAGGATCGTTGCAGAAAGCAGAGGTTGAACACTGAGGTGCAGAAGGATCGTTACAGAGAGCAGAGGTTGGAGACTGGGGTCAGAAAGAGAGTTACAGAGAGCACAGTTAGGAGACTGGGGTACAGAAGAAATGTTGCAGTGAGCAGAGATTGGAGACTGTGGTACAGAAGTACTGTTACAAAGAGCAGAAGGTGGAGACTGGGGTGCAGAAGGAATGTGACCTAGAGAAGAGCTTGGAAACTGGGTTGGAGAAGGATGTTACAGAGAGAGGAGGCTGGAGAGTGGGGTCAGAATGACTGTTGCACAGAACAGACGTTGGAGAGTGGGGTGCAGAAGGATCACTGCAGAGAGCAGAATTTGGAAACTGAGGTGCAGAAGGATCGCTACATAGAGCAGAGTTTGGAGATAGGGGTGCAGTAGGATAGTTACAGAAAGCACAGGTTTGACACTGGGGTGCAGAAGAAATGTTGAACAGAGCAGTGGTTGGAGACTGGGGTGCAGAAGGACCGTAGCAGAGAGCAGAGGTTGGAGACTGGGGTGCAGAAGGACCGCAGCAGAGAGCAGAGGTTGGAGACTGGGGTGTAGAAGGACTGTTTGAGAGAGCAGACGTTGGAGACTGGGAAGCAGAAGGATCGTTGCAGAGAGCATATGTTGGAGACTGGTGTGTAGAAGGACTTTTGCACAGAGCAGAAGTTTGAAACTGGGGTGAAGAAGGACTGATACAGAGAGAAGAGGTTTCAGACTGGCATGCAGAATAACTGATATGGAAAGTAGAGTTTGAAAACTGGGGTGCAGAAGGATTGTTACTGAGAGCAGAGTTTGTACCCTGGGGTTCAGAAGGACTGCTGCAAAGAATAGAGGTTGGACACTGGGGTGCAGAAGGGCCGTTGCAGAGAGATGAGGTTGGAGACTGAGGTGCAGAATGATGTTGTTACAGAGAGGAAAGTTTAAAGAACCGGGTGGAGAAGGATCTCACATAGAGCAGAGGTTGGAGACTTGGGTTCAGAATTACTGTTGCAGAGAGCAGAGGTTGGAGACTGAGGTGTAGAAAGATCGTTACAGAGAGAGGAGTTTGGAGACTGAGGTGCAGAAGGACTGTTACCTAGAGCAGAGGTTGGAAATTGGGGAGCAGATGGACCGTTAAACAGAGAAGAGGTTGAAGACTGCGATACAAAAGGACTTTTACCAAGAGCAGTGTTTAAAGACTGGGTAGAAGAAGGATCGTTGCAGAGAGCAGATGTTGGAGACTGGGGTGCAGAAAGACTGTTACAGAGAGCAGAGTTTGAAGACTGGGATGCAGAAGGCCTGTTACAGAGAGCAGAGTTTGGAGACTGGGTTGAAGAAGACTCTTACAGAGAGCAGCGGTTTGGAGAATGGGTTGCAGAAGGATCTTACAGAGAGCAGAGGTTGAAGACTGAGGTGCAGAAGGACTTTTACAGAGAGTAGAGTGTGGAGACTGGGGTGCAAAAGGAGTGTAACACAGAGAAGAGTTTGGAGATTAGGGTGCACAAGAACTGTTACTGCGAGCAGAGGTTGACGACAGGGGTGCAGAAGGACTGTTTCAGAGAGCAGAGTTTCCAGACTGAGGTGCAGAAGGACTGCTACAGAGAGAAGATTTTGGAAACTGGGATTTAGAAGGACCGTTGATGAGAGAAGAGGATGGAGCCTGGGGAGAAGAAGAATCGTTGCAGAGAGCAGATGTTGGAGACTGGGGTGCATAAGGACTATTAAAGAGAGCAGAGGTTGGAGACTGTGGTTCAGAACGATAATTTCTGACTGCAGAGGTTTGAGACTGGGGTGCAGAAGGACTGTTATAGATTGCAGAATTTGGAGACTGAGGTGCAGAAGGACTTTTACAAAGAGGAGAAGTTGGAGACTGGGGTGCAAAAGGATTCTTAGAGATAGCAGAGGATGGAGACAGGGGTGCAGAAGGATCGCTGCAGAGAGCAGAGTTTGAAAATGAGGTGCAGAAGGATCCCTACAGAGAGCAGAGGTTGGAGACTGGGGTGCAGCAGGAAAGTTCCGGAGAGCAGAGGTTGTAGACTTCGGTGCAGAAGAAATGCTGCAGAGAGCAGAGGTTGGAGACTGGGGTGCAGAAGTACTGAAGCAGAGAGCACAGGTTGCAGACTGGGGTGCAGAAGGACTGTTGCAGAGAGCAGTTGTTGAAGACTGGGAAGCAGAAGGATCATTGCAGAGAGCAGAGGTTGGAGACTCCGGTTTAGAAGGACTGTTGCAGAGAGCAGATGTTGGAGACTGAGGTGCAGATGGATCATTGCAGAGAGAAGAGGTTGAGACTAGGGTGCAGAAGGCCTGATATAGAGAGCAGAGTTTGGAGTCTGGGGTGAAGAAGACCTTTTACAAAGAGTAGAGTTTAGAGACTGGGGTGCAGAAGGATTGTTGTAGACAGCAGAGGTTTCAGACTGAGGCTTAGAAGGACTCATACAGAGAGCAGAGGTTGGAATCTGAGGAGAAAAAGACTGTTACAGAAAACAAAGTTTGGCAATTGGGGTGCAGCAGGACCTTTATAGAGAGAAGAGTTTTGGAGACTGCAGTACAGAAGGACTGCTAGAGAGAACAGAGGTTGGAGACTTTGGTGCAGAAGGACCGTTGTATAGAGCAGATGTTGGAGACTAGGGTGCAGAAGGACTGTTACAGATAGCATAAATTGGAGACTGAGGTGAAGAAGACTTTATACAGAGAGCAGAGGTTGGAGACTGCATTACATAAGGACCATTACAGAGAGCAAAGTTTGGAGACTGAGGTGCAGAAGGACTTTGACAGACAGCAGAGTTTGGATACTGGGGTGCGGAAGGAATGTTACAGAGAGAAGAGTTTGGAGAAAGTGATGCAAAAAGATCTTACAAAGAGCAGAGTCTAAAGACTTGGGTGCAGAAGTACTGTTGCAGAGAGCAGAGGTTGGAGACTGAGGTTCAGAAGGATAGTTGCAGAGAAAAGAGGTTGGAGACTGCGGTTAAAAGACTGTTATAGAGCACAGAGTTTCGAGATTGGGGTGCAAAAGAACTGCTTCAGAAAGCAGACTTTGGAGACTGGGGTGCAATAAGCCTGTTACAGAGAGCAGAGGTTGGAGACTGAGGGGCAGAAGGACTGTTACAGAGAGCAGAGGTTGGAGACTGGGGTGCAGAAGACTTTTACAGAGAGCAATAGTTTGGATACTGGGGTGCAGAAGGAATGTTGCAGAGAGCAGAGTTTTGAGACTTAGGTTCAGAAGGACTGAGCTGAGAGTAGAGTTTGGAGACTGGGGTGCAGAAGGACTGTTGCAGAGAGCAGAGGTTTTTGACTGCAATGTAGAAGGACTGTTGCAGAGTAGAGTTTGAAAATTGGGGTACAGAAGGAGTGTAGCAGAGAGCAGAAGTTAGAGACTAAGGTGCAGAAGTACAGTTACACAGAGCACAGTTTGGAGACTGGGGTGTAGAAAGACTGACACAGAAAGCAGAGGTTGGAGACTCGGGTGCAGAAGTACCCTTACCGAGAGCAGAGTTTGGAGAATGCAGTACAAATGGACTGTTACAGAGAGCAGAAGTTGGATACTGGGGTGGAGAATGACTGTTACAGAGAGCAGATGTTGAAGAC
>NW_027522265.1:0-22833 GCF_052094955.1 Ictidomys tridecemlineatus | reverse complement strand
ACTGATACAGAGAGCAGAGGTTGGAGACTGGGGTGTGGAAGGACCCTTACAAAGAGCACAGGTTGGAGACTACGGTACAGAAAAACTGTTAAAGAGAGCAGATCTTGGAGTCTGGGGAGCAGAAGTACTGTTTTAGAGGAAAGAGGTTGGAGACTGGGGTGGAGAAATAATGTTACAAAGAGCAGAGTCTGGAAACTGGAGTGCAGAAGGATATTACAGTAAGCAGAGTTTGGAGACTGTGGTGCAGAAGGACTTTTGCAGAGAGCAGACGTTGGAGACTGGGGTCCAGAAGGATCGTTGCAGAGAGCAGAGTTTGGAGATTGGGTGCAGAAGTACTGTTGCAGAGAGCAGATGTGAGAGACTGGGGTGCAGAAGGACTGTTACATAGAGCAGAGGATGGAGACTGAGGTGCAGAAGGACTGTTACAGAGAGCAGAGTTTGATGACTGGGGTGAAGAAGGACAGTTACAGAGAGCAGACTTTGGAGACTGGGGTTCAGATGGATCTTATAGAGAGCAGAGTTTGGAGACTGGGGTGCAAGCAAAGGACTGTTGATGAGAGCAGATGTTGGAGACTGGGGTGGAGAAGAATTGTTGCAGAAAGAAGAGGTCGAAGACTGGGGTGCAAAAGTCCTGTTATAGAGAGCAGAGTTTAAAGACTGTTCTTCAGAACGACTGTTACAGAGTGCAGAGTTTAAAGACTGGGCTGCAGAAGGGTCTTACAGAGAGCAGAGTTTGGAGTCTGAGGTGTAGAAGGACTGTTACAGAGAGCAGAGGTAGGAGACTGTGGTGCAGAAGGGTTGTTGCACAGAGCAGAGTTTTCAGGCTGAGGTGCAGAACTGTTGCAGAGAGCAGAATTTGGAGACTGGGCTGCAGAAGAATTGTTGTAGAGAGCAGAGTTTGGAGACTGGGATATAGAGGACTGTTGCAGAGAGCAGAGGTTGGAGACTGAGGTATGGAAGGCCTGTAACAGAATGCAGAGTTTGGAGACTCAGATGCAGAAAGACTGTTACAGAGAGCAGATGTTGTATACAGGGGTATAGAAGGATCTTACAGAGAGCAGAATTTGGAGACTGAGGTGCAGAAGCACTGTTGCAGAGATCAGAGGTTGGAGACTGGGGTGCACTAGGATCATTACAAAAAGGAAGGTTGGAGACTGGGGTGCAGAAGGATCGTTGCAGAGAGCAGAGTTTTGTAACTGGGGTGCCGAGGCCTGCTACAGAGAGTAGAGTTTGGAGACTGGCCTGCAGAAGGCCTGTTACAGAGAGGAGAGGTTGGAGACTGAGGTGCAGAAGTCCTGTTTCATAGAGTAGATGTTGGAGACTGGGGAGCAGAGGGATCATGCAGAGAGCAGAGGATTTAGACTGAGGTGCAGAAGGACTGTTGTAGAGATCAGAGGTTGGAGACTGGGGTGCAGTAGGATCATTACAGAGAGCAGAGGTTGGAGACTGGGGTTCAGAAGGATCGTTGCAGAGAGCAGAGTTTGGAGACTGGCGTGCAGAAGGCCTGTTACAGAGAGGAGAGGTTGGAGACTGGGGTGCAGAAGGACTGTTATAGAGAGCAGTGTTTGGAGCCTGGGTTGCTGAAGAATATCACAGAGAGGAGAGTTTGGAGACTGAGGTGCAGGTGGACTGTTAGAGAGAGCAGTGGTTTGAAACTGGGGTGCAGAAGGATCGTGCAGAGAGCAGAGATTTCAGACTGAGGTGAAGAAGGACTGTTACAGAGAGCAGAGGTTTGAGACTGAGCTGTAGAAGGACTGTTACAAAGAGGAGAGTTTGGAGACTAAGGTGCAGAAGGACTGTTACAGGAAGCAGAGTTTGGAAACTGGGGTGCAGAAGGACCATTACAGAGAGCAGAGGTTGGATACTGCCGTATAAGTCTGCTACCGAGAGCAGAGGTTGAAGACTGGGGTGCAGAAGGACTCTTACATAGAACAGAGGTTGGAGACTGAGGTGCAGAAGGATAGATACAGAGAACAGAGATTGGAGACTGGGGTTTAGACAGACTTTTACAGAAAGCAGAGGTTGGCGACTGGGATGTTGAAAGACCATTACAATGAGCTGAGGTTGAAGACTGCGGTACAGAAGGACTGTTACAGAGAAAAGATATCGGAGTCTTGAGAGCAGAGGACTGTTGCTGAGGACAGAGGTTGTAGACTGTGGTGGAGAAGGAATATTACAGAGAGCAGAGTTTTGAAACTGAAGTGCAGAAGGATCTTACATAGAGCAGAGTTGGGAGAATGAGGTTCGGAAGGACTCTTTCATTGAGCAGATCTCTGAGTCTGGGGAGCAGAAAACTCTTGCAGAGGAAAAAGGTTGAAGACTGGGGTGGAGAAGGAGTGTTACAGAGAGCAGAGTTTGGAAACTGGAGTGCAGAAAGATCTTAAAGAGAAAAGAGGTTGGAGACTGTGGTGCAGAAAGACTGTTGCAGAGAGAAGACGTTGGAGACAGGGGTCCAGAAGAATCGTTGCAAAGAGCAGAGTTTACAGACTGGGGTTCAGAAGGACTGCTGCAGAGGACAGATGTTGGAGATTGGGGTTCAGAAAAACTGTTTCAGAGAGCAGATTTTAGAGGCTGGGGTGCAGAAAGACTATTAAATAGAGCAGAGGTTGGAGACTGAAGAGCAGAAGGACTGTTACAGAGATAAGAGATGGAGACTGTGGTGCAGAAGGACTGTTACAGAGAGCAGAGGTTGAAGACTGGGGTTCAGATGGATCTTACAGAGAGCAGAGTTTGGAGACTGGGGTGCAAAAAGACTGTTGCAGAGAGCAGATGTTGGAGACTCGGGTGCAGAAGGCCTTTTACAGAGAGCAGAGGTTGTAGACTGTTGTGCAGAAGGACTGTTACAGAGTGCAGAGTTTAAAGACTGGGTGTCAGAATAATCTTACAGAGAGCAGAGTTGAGAGACTGAGGAACAGAAGGACTGTTACAGAGAGCAGAGGTAGGAGACTGGGGTGCAGAAGGGTCGTTGCAGAGAGCAGATGTTGGTAACTAGAATGCAGAAGGACTGTTGTGGAATGCAGAGGTTGGAGACTGGGATGCAGAAGGACTGTTGCAGAGAGCAGACTTTGGAAACTGACGTGCGGGAGTCCTGTTACAGAGAGCAGAGGTTGGAGACTCGGAAGCAGAAAGACTGTTACAGAGAGCAGAGGTTGGATACTGGGGTGCTTAAGGATCTTACAGAGAGCAGAATTTGGAGACTGAGGTGCAGAAGGACTGTTGCAGAGATCAGATAGGAGACTGGGTTGCAGTGGGATCATTGTAGAGATCAGATATTGGAGACTGGGGTGCAGAGGGATCGTTGCAGAGAACAGATTTTGGAGACTGGGGTGCAGAAGGCCTGCTACAGAGAGAAGAGTTTGGAGACTGGCGTGCAGAAGGCCTGTTACAGAGAGGAGAGCTTGGAGACTTGGGTGCAGAAAGACTGTTATAGAGAGCTGAGTTTGGAGACTGGCTTGCTGAAAAATCTTACAGAGAGCAGAGTTTTGAGACTGAGGTGCACATGGACTGTTACAGAGAGCAGAAGTTGGAGACTGAGGTGTAGAAAGACTGTTATAAAGAGCAGAGTTTGGAGACTGAGGTGCAGAAGGACTGTTACAGAAAGCAGAGGTTGGAAATTGGGGTGCAGAAGACACTTACTGAGACCTAGAGTTTGGAGACTGCGGTATAGAAAAACTGTTACTGAGAGCATAAGTTGGAGACTGAGGTGCAGAAAGATAAATACAGAGAGCAGAGGTTTGAGACTGAGGTTCAGAAGAACTGATACAGAATGCAGAGTTTGAAGACTGGGGTGCAGAACGCCTGTTACGGAGAGCAGATGTTGGAGTATGGGGAGCAAAAGGACTTTTGCAGAGGACAGAGGTTGGAGACTGGGTTGCCCCAGGACACTTGCAGAAAGCAGAGGTTAAAGACTGGGTTGGAGAAGGAATGTTACAGAGAGCAGAGTTTGGAGACTCTGGTTCAGAAGGACTGTTACAGAGAGGAGAGGTTAAAGACTGGGGTCCAGAAGGATAGTAGCAGAGAGCAGAGTTTGGAGACTGGGGTGCTGAAGAACTGGTAAAGAGAGCAGAGGTTGGAGACTGTGGTTCAGCAGGACTGTTGCAAAGAGCAGACGTTGGAGACTGGGGTTCAGATGGATCTTACAGAGAGCAGAATTTGGAGACTGAGGTGCAAAAGGACTGTTGCAGAGATCAGAGATTAAAGACTGGGGTGCAGATAAATCATTGGAGAGAGCAGATTTTTAAGACTGGGGTGCTTAAGGCCTGCTACAGAGAGCACAGTTTTGGGATTGAGGTGCAGAAAGACTATTAGAGAAAGCAGAGGTTGGAAATTGGGGTGCAGAAAGACCGTTACAGAGACCAGATTTTGTAGACTGTTACAGAGAGCAGAGGTTTGAGCATGGGGTGAAGAAAGACTGTTACAGAGAGCAGAGTTTGGATACTTAGGTGCTTAAGGATCTTACAGAGAGCAGTTGTTGGAGACTTGGGTGCAAAAGGACTGTTAAAGAGAGCAGACGTTGGAGACTGGGGTGAAGAAGGATCGTTGTAGAGAGCAGAGGTTTGAGACTGGGGTGCAGAAGGACTGTTACAGAGAACAGAGGTTGGAGACTGGGGTGCAGAATGCCTTTTACAGAGAGAAAAGTTTGGAGAAATGGTGCAGAAGGACTTTTACAGAGGGAATAGTTTGCAGACTGGGTTGCAGATAGATCTTACACAGAGCAGAGGTTGGAGACTTAGGTGGAGAAAGATTGTTACAGAGAGAAGATTTTGGAGACTGGAGTGAAGAAGGACTGTTGCAGAAAGCAGAGGTTGGAGACTGTGGTGTAGAAGGACTGTTGGAGGGAGCAGAGTTTGGAGACTTGGGTGCAGAAGAAATGTTGCAGAGAGCAGAGTTTGGAGCCTGAAATGCAGAAGTACTGTTACAGAGATCACTGGTTGGAGACTGGGGTGCAGAAGGACTGCTAGACAAAGAAGAGTTTGGAGACTGTGGTGAAGAAGGGAAATTACAGAGAGCAGACTTTAAAGACCGCAGTACAGGAGGCCTGTTACAGAGAGCAGAGGTTGGAGACTGGGGTTGAGAGAGACTATTTCAGAGTGCAGATATTCGAGACTGGGGTGCAGAAGAACTGTTGCAAAGAGAAGTGGTTGGAGACTGGGGTGCAGAAGAACTGTCGCAGAGAGCAGAGTTTCGAGACTGAGGTACAGAGGGAATGCTACAGAGAGCAGAGGTTGGAGACTGGGGTGCAGAAGTACTGATACAGAGAGCAGAGATTGGAGACTGTGGTGCAGAAGGACCATTAGAGAGAGCAGAGTTTGGAGACTGCAGTACAGAAGGACTGTTACAGTGAGCATACGTTAGAGACTAGGGTACAGAAGGAATGTTCCAGAGAGCAGATATTGGACACTGTGGTTCAGAAAGACTTGCAGAGAACAGAGGTTAGAGAATCGAGTGTAGAACTACTGTTGCAGAGAGCACATGTTAGAGACTGATGTGCAGAAGGACTGTTACAGAGAGCAAATTTTGGAGACTGGAGTGCAGAAGGATCATACAGAGAGCAGAGGTTGGAAACAGGGGTGCAGAAGTACTGTTGCAGAGAGCAGAGGTTGGAGACTGAGGTGCAGAAGGACTGTTATAGAGAAGAGGTTGGAGATGGGGAGAAGAAGAACTGTTACTGAGAACACAGGTTGGAGACTCAGGTGCAGCAGTACCACTGCAGAAAGGAGAGGCTGGAAACTGGGTGGAGAAGGAATGTTACAGATAGCAGAGTTTTGAAACTGTGGTGCAGAAGGATATTATACAGAGCAGAGGTTGGGACAGGGGTGAAGAAGGACTGTTGCATAGAGCAGATGTTGGAGACTGGGGTGAAGAAGGATTGTTGCAGAGAGCAGAGGTTGGAGACTGGGGTTCAGAAGGTCTGTTGCAGAGAGCAGACCTTCCAGACTGGGGTGAAGAAGGATCTTTGCAGACAGCAGAAGTTAGAGACTGGGGAGCAGAAGGACTGTTACAGAGAGTGGAGTTTTGAGAGTGAGGTGCAGATGAATCGTTGCTTAGAGCAGAGATTGGAGACTGAGGTGCAAAAGGACTGTTGCAGAGAGCAGAGGTTGGAGACGGAGGTTCAAAAGGCCTGTTACGGAGAGCAGAGGTCAGAGACAAGGGTGCAGAAGAACTGTTACAGAGAGCAGAGTTTTTAGACAAGGTTGCACAAGGATCTTACAGAGAGCAGAGGTTGTAGACCAAGGTGCAGCAGGACTGTTACAGAGAGCAGAGGTTGGAGACTAGGGTGCAGAAGGATCATTGCAGAGAACAGAGTTTTCAGACTGAGGTGCAGAAGGACTTTTGCAGAGAGCACATGTTGGAGCCTGCGGTGCAGAAAGACTGTTGCAGAGAGCAGAGGTTGGAGACTGGAGTGCAGAAGGAATGTTGCAGAGAGCAGAGGTTGGAGACTGAGGTGCAGAAAGACTGTTACAGAGAGCAGAGTTTGGAGACTGGGGTGCTCAAGAACTGGTAAAGAGAGCAGAGGTTGGAGACTGGGGTGCAGAAGGATTTTTATAAAGAAAAGAGTTCGGAGACTGGAGTGCAGAAGCCCTGTTACGGTGAGCAGAGTTTGGAGAAGGGGTGCAGAAGTACTTTTACAAATAGTAGAGACCGAAATGCAGAAGGACCGTTGCAGAGAGCAGAGGTTGGAGACTGACGTGCAGAAGAATTGTTACAGAGAGCAGACGTTGGAGACTTTGTCTCAGAGGGACTGCTGCAGAGAGCAGATTCTGGACATGGGGTGTAGCAGGACTGTTGCGCAGAGCACAGGTTTAAGATTTGGGTGAAGACAAACTGTTCCAGAGAGTAGAGGTTGAAGACTGTTGCAGTAGGACTGTTACAGAGGCAGAGTTTGGAGACTTTCGTTCAGAAGGACTGTTGCGGAGAGCAGATCTTGGAGACTGGGTTGCAGAAGGACTGTTGTAGAGAGCAGAGTTTGTAGACTGAGATGCAGAAGTACTGTTACAGAGAGCAGAGGTTGGAGATTGGGGTGCAGATGGACTTATACAGAAAGCAATGTTTGGAGACTCGGGTGCAGAAGGACTGTTGCAGAGAGCAGAGGTTGAAGAATGGGGTGCAAAGGCCTGTTACAAAGAACAGAGGTTGGAGACTGGAGTGCAGAAGGACTGTCACAGACAGCAGATTTTGGAGACAGGGTTGCAGAAGGATCTTACAGAGAGCAGAGCTTAGAGACTGTGGTACAGCAGGACTGTTACAGAGAACAGAGGTTGGAGACTGGGGTGAAGAAGGATCGTTGCAGAGAACAGAGTTTCAGACTGAGGTGCAGAAGGACTGTTGCAGAGGGCAGATATTGGAGACCGGGGTGCAGAAGTACTGTTTGAGAGAGCAGTGGTTGGAGACTGGGGTGCAGAAGGATCGTTTTAGCGAGCAGAGGTTTGAGACCAGCATCCAGAAGGACTGTTACAGAGAACCGAGGTTGGAGAAGGGGTGCAGGAGGACTGTTACAGAGGGCAGAGGAGACTGAGGTGAAGAAGGATCGTTGTAGAGAGAAGAGGTTAGAGACTGGGTTGCAGAAGGCCTTTTATAGACTGCAGAGTTTGGAGAGTGGGTTGCAGAAAGCCTGTTACAGAGAGCAGAGTTGGGGATTGGGGTGCAGAAGCACTGTTACAGATAGCACAGTTTCGAGACAGGGTTTCAGAAGGATCTTACAGAGAGCATTTTGGAGACTGAGTTTCAGAAGGACTGTTTCAGAGAGCAAAGGTAGGAAACTGGGGTCCAGAAGGATTGTTACAGAGATCAGAGTGTGGAGACTGGGGAGAAGAAGGAGTGTTACAGAGAGTAGAGTTTGGAGATTGGGGTGCAGTAGAACTGTTACCTGGAGCACAGGTTGGAGACTGGGGTGCAGAAGGACTGTTGAAGAGAGCAGAGTTTTGAAACTGTGGTGCAGAAACCGTTGCAGAGAGCAGAGTTTGGAACCTGGGGAGAGGAACTGTCGTAGCAGAGAACAGATGATGGAGACTGTGGTGCAGAAGGACTGTTACAGATAGCAGAGTTTGGAAACTGAGGTGCAGAAGGACCGATACAGATTGCAGAACTTCGAGACTGAATTGGAGAAGAACTTTTACAGAGAGGAGAGGTTGGAAACTAAGGTGCAAAAGAATTCTAACAGAGAGCAGAGTATGGAGACTTGGGTGCAGAAGGAGTGTTGCAGAGAGCTGAATTTGGAGACTGTGGTGAAGAAGGATCGATGCAGAGAGAAGAGGTTGAAGACTGAGGTGCAGAAGGATCGCTACAGAGAGCAGAGGTTGGAGACTGGGTTGCAGCAGGACAGTTGCAGAGAGCACTGTTTTGAGACTGGGGTGAAGAAGGACTGTCACAGAGAGAAGAGGTTGGAGACTGGGGTGCAGAAGGATCGTTGCAGAGACCAGAGTTTGAAGACTGGGGTGTAGAAAGACTGTTGCAGAGAGAAGAGGTTGGAGACTGGGGTACACAAGGACTATTTCAGAGAGCAGTGGTTGAAGACTGAGGTGAAGAAGGACTGTTACAAAGAGCAGAGTTTGGAGACTTGGGTGTAGAATAACTGATATGGAAAGTAGAGTTTGGAGTCTCAGCTGCAGAAGGACCATTAGAGACAGCAGAGGTTGGAGACTGCAGTACAAAAGGACTGTTACAGAGAGCAGAGTTCGAAGCCTGGGCTGTACAAAGACTTTTGCTTAGAACAGAGGTTGGAGACTGCGATGCAGAAGGACTATTGCAGAGAGCAGAAGTTGAAGACTGAGGTGCAGAAAGACTGTTACAGAGAGCAGATGTGAAAGACTGGGGTGTACAGGGACTTTTGCAGAGAGTAGAAGTTTGAGAATGGCTTCCAGAAGGACTGTTGCCGAGAGCAGAGTTTGGAAACTGGGGTGGAGAATAACTGCTGCAGAGAGAAGAGGTAAGTGACTGAGGTGCCGAAGGACTGTTACAAAGAGCAGACGTTGGAGACTGTGGTGCAGATGGACTGATACAGAAAGCAGACGTTGGTGACCTGGGTGCAGAAGGACTGTTGCAGAGAGCAGAGGTTGGAGACAGGTGGAGAAGAAAGGTTGCAGAGAGCAGATGTTGGAGACTGGGGTGCAGAAGGACTGTTGCAGAGAGCAGAGATTTCAGACTTGGGTGAAGAAGGACTATTGCAGAGATCAGAGGTTGCCGACTGAGGTAAAGAAGGACTGTTACAGAGAGCAGGGTTTGGACAATGTGGGACAGAAGGACTGATACAGAAAGCAGAGTTTAGAGACTGGGCTTCAGAAGGACCCTTACAGAGAACAGAGGTTGGAGACTGCGGTACAGAAGGACTGTTACAGAGAGCAGAGGTAGAGACTGGGGTGAAGAATAAGCGTTGTAGAGAACAGAGGTTGGAGACTGGGGTGCAGAAGGACCATTGCAGAAAGCAGAGGTTGAAGATTGGGGCGCAGAAGTACTGTTGCAGAGAGCAGAGGTTGGAGTCTGAGGTGCAGACTGACTTTTACAGAGAGCAGAGGTTCGAGACCAGGGTGCAGAAGGACTGATACAAAAAATAGAGTTTGGAGACTGGGGTGCAGAAGGGCCATTACAGAGAGCAGAGGTTGGAGACTGCAGTACAGAAGTACTGTTACAGAGAGCAGAGGTTTGAGATTGCGTTAGAAAAAGACTGTTACAGAGAGCATATTTTGGAGACTGGGGTCAGGAAGGACCTTTGCAGAGAGAAGAGGTTGAAGACTGGGTTGCAGAAGGACTGCTGCAGAGAGCAGAGTTTGCAGAGTGAGGTGAAAAAGACTGTTACACAGAGCAGAGTTTGGAGACTGTGGTGAAGAAAGACTGATACAGAAAGCAGAGGTTGGAGACTGGGGTGCAGAAGGAATCTTACGGAGAACAGAAGTTGAAGACTGCGGTACAGAAGAACTGTTGTAGAGAACAGGTTGTAGACTGGGGTGCAGATGGAATGTTACAGAGAGCAGCGTTTGGAAACTGGGGTGCAGAAGGATCTTACAGAGAGGAAAGTTTGGAGACGGAAGTGCAGAAGGAATTTTGCAGAGAGCAGACGTTGGAGACTGGGGTGCAGAAGGATCGTTGCAGAGAGTAGATTATGGAGACTGGGGTATAGTAGGACTGTTCTAGAGAGCAGAGGTTGGAGACTGGGCTGACGAGGACTCTTGCAGATAGCAGTTGTTGAAGACTGATGTGCAGAAAAACTGTTACAGATAGCAGTGTTTGGAGAGTGGGGTGCAGGACTGATACTGAGAGCAGAGGTTGGAGACTGGGGTGCAGAAGGACTGTTAAAGAGAGCAGAGTTTAGAGACTTGGGTTCTGAAGGCCTGTTACAAAGAGGAGAGTTTGTAGACTGGGTGCAAAAGGCCTCCTACAGAGAAGAGAGGTTGGAGACTGATGTGCAGAAGGACTGTAAAAGAGAGCAGAGGTTGGAGACTGGGGTGCAGAAAGACTGTTGCAGAGTGCAATGTTTGGAGACTGGGATGCAGAAGGACTGTTGCAGAGAGCAGAGGATGGAGACTGGGGTGCAGAAGAACTGTTACAGAGAGCAGAGGTTGAAGCCTGTCGTGCACAATAACGGATAAAGAAAGCAGAGTTTGAAGACTGGGTTTCAAAAAGACTGATACAGAAAGCAGAGGTTGGACATGGGGTGCAGAAGGTCCCTTACAGAGAACAGATGTTTGAGACTGTGGTACAGAAGGACTGTTACAGCGAGCAGAGGTTGGAGACTGGGGTGCACAATAAATGTTGTAGAGAACAGAGGTTGGAGACTCTGGTGCTGAAGGTCCATTGCAGAAAGCATATGTTGGAGACTGGGTTTCAGAAAGATCTTACAGAGAGCAGAGTTTGGACACTGAGGTTCAGAAGGACTGTTGCAGAGAGCAGAGGTTCGAGATTGGGGTGCAGAAGGACGGTTACAGAGAGCAGAGTTTGGAGTCTGAGGTGCAGAAGGACTGTTACAGAGAGCAGAGTTTGGTGACTTCGGTGAAAAAGTACTGTTGCAGCGAGCAGATTTTAGAGACTGGGGTGAGGAAGGACTGTTGCAGAGAGCAGAGGTTGAACACTGGGGTTCAGAAGGACTGTTTCAGAGAGCAGATTTTGCAGAGTGAGGTGCAGAACGACTGATACAGAGAGCAGAGTTTGGAGACTGTGGTGCAGAAGGACTGATACAGAAAGCAGAGTTTGGAGACTGGGGTGCAGAAGGATCCTTACAGAGAAAGAGGTTAAAGACTGCAGTACAGAAGAACTGTTGTAGAGAACATGGTTGGAGACTGGGGTGCAGAGGGATCATTGCAGAGAGCAAACTTTGGAGAATGGTGTGCAGAAGGAATGTTACAGAGAGCAGAGTTTGAAACTGGGGTGCACAAGGATCTTACAGAGAGGAAAGTTTGGAGACTAGGGTGCAGAAGGATTGTGGCAGAGAACAGTCGTTGGAGACTGGGGTGAAGAAGGATCGTTGCAGAGAGTAGATTATAGAGACTAGGGTATAGAAGGACTGTTCTAGAGAGCAGAGGTTGGAGACTGTGGTGCAGAAAGACTGTTTCAGAGAGCAGTTGTTGAAGACTGAAGTGCAGAAAAACTGTTACAGAGAGCATGTTTAAAGACTAAGTTGCAGGACTGATACTGAGAGCAGAGTTTGAAGACTGGGGTGCAGAAGGATCTTACAGAGAGCAGAGTTTGGAGACTGCGGTGCAGAAGGACTGTTCCAGAGAGCAGAGGTTAAAGATTGGGGTGCAGAAGGACAGTTAAATTAAGCAGAGTTCAGAGACTTGGGTGCAGAAGGCTTGTTATACAGAGCAGAGGATGGAGACTGAGGTGCAGAAGGACTGTTACAGAAATAGATGTTGAATACTGAGGTGCAAAAATACCATTGCAGAGAGCAGATGTTGGAGACTCTTGCGGAGTGCAGAGGTTTGAGACTTGGGTGTAAAAGGACAGTTGCTGCGAGCAGAGGTTGGGGATTGGGGTGCCAAAGGACCTTTGGAGAGAGCAGAATTTGGAGACTGAGGTGCAGATGGACTGTTACAGAGAGCAGAGGTTGGAGACTTGAGTGCAGAAGGACTGATAGAGAAAGCAGTCGTTGGAGACTGGGGTTCAGAAGGACAGTTACAGAGAGAAGAGTTTGGAAACTGCAGTACAGAGGAACTGTTACAGAGAGCAGAGTTTGGAGACTGGGCTGAAGAAGGACTGGTGTAAATATCTGATGTTGGAGACTGGGGTGCAGCAGGACTGTTGTAGAGAGAAGGTTGGAGACTGGGGTGCAGAAGGAGTGTTGCAGAGAGTAGGGGTTGGAGATTGCGGTGCAGAAGACTGAGGTGAAGAAGGACTGTTGGAGACAACAGAGTTTGGAGACAGGGGTGCAGAAGGACCGTTGCAGAGCAGAGGTTGGAGACTCAGGTGCAGAAGCATTGTTACAGAGAGTAGAGGTTGAAGACTGGGGTGCAGAAGTACTGTTGCAGTATGCAGATGTTGGAGACTGGGGTGCGGAAAAACTGTTGCAGAGAACGGAGTTTGGAGACTGGGGTGCAGAAGAACCGTTGCTGAGAGCAGCGGTTTTAGACTGACGTCATGAAGGATTGTTACAGATAGCAGAGGTTGGAGACTGAGGTGCTGAAGAACTGTTACAGAGAGCAGGGCTTGGAGACTGCGGATGGATCTTACAGAGAGAAGAGATTGGAGACTGGGGTGCAGAAGGACTGTTATAGAAAGCAGAGTTTGGAGACTTGGGTGCAAAATGACTGTTGCAGAGAGCAGAGGTTGAAGCTGAGGTGCAGAAGGACTGTTGCAGAGAGAAGAGGTTGGAGATGAGGTTCAGAAGGACTGTTACAGAGAGCAGAGTTTGGAGACTGGGGTGCAGAAGGACAGATATAGAAAGCAGAGTTTGGACACTGCGGTGCAGAAGGACCGTTACAGAGAGCAGAGGTTGGAGACTGTGGTAAAGAAGGACTTTTACAGAGAGCAGAGGTTGCACACTGGGGTGCAGACGGACTATTGCAGACAAAAGAGGTTGGAGACTGAGGTGTAGAAAGACCGTTGTAGAGAGCAGAGGTTGGAGACTGATGAGCAGAAGCATTGTTATAGAGAGCAGAGTTTGGAGACTGGGGTACAGAAGGACTGTTTCATAGAGCAGAGGTTGGAAACTGGGTGCAGACGGATCTTACAGAGAGCAGAGTTTGGAGACTGGGGTGCAGGAGAACTGTTGCAGAGTGCAGACGTTGGAGACTGGGGTGTAGAAGGATCGTTGCAGAGAAAATAGGTTGGGTACTGTGGTGCTGAATACCTGTTACATAGAGCTGAGTTTGTATACTGGGGTGCATGAGGCCTGTTACAGAGAGCAGAGTTTGGAGACTGGGGAGCAGGTGGACTGTTACAGAGAGCAGAGTTTGGATACTGGGTTGCACAAGGATCTTATATAGAGCTGATTTTGGAGACTGAGGTGAAGTAGGACTATTACAGACAGCAGAGGTTGGAGACTGGGGTGCAGAACGATACTTGCAGAGAGCAGAGTTTTCAGACTGAGGTGCAGAAGGATTGTTGAGAATGCAGATGTTAAAGACTGGGTTGCAGAAGGACGGTTGCAGTGAGGAGATGTCGGAGGCTGGAATGCAAAGGGACTCTTACAGAGAGCAGAGGTTGGAGACAGGGGTGAAGAAGTATCTAACAGAGAGCAGAGGTTGGAGACTAAGGTGCGGAAGGACAGTTACAAAGAGTAGAGTTTAGAGACAGTGGTGTAGAAAGACTGTTGCAGAGAGCAGATGTTGGAGACTGGGGTGTAAAAAGACTGTTGCACAGAGTAGAGGTTGGGGACTGGGATGAAGAAGGACTGTTGCAGAGAGCAGAGTTTGGAGACTGATGTGCAGAAGGATTGTTTCAGCGAGTAGAGTTTGTAGACTGGGGTGAGGAAGGAATGATACAGAAAGGAGACTTTGGAAACTGTGCTGCATGAAGACCATTACAGAGAGCAGAGTTTGGAGACTGCGGTATAAGACTGTTACCGAGAGACGAGGTTGGAGACTGGGTGCAGAAGGACTCTTACATAGAGCACAGGTTGGAGACTGAGGTGCAGAAGGATAGATAAAGAGAAAAAAGGTTGAAGACTGCGGTTCCAAAAGACTGATACAGCAAACAGAGGTTGGAGACTGGGGTCCAGAAGGATCATTGCAAAAAGCAGAGTTTTGAGACTGGGGTGCACAAAGACTGTTCCAGAAAGCAGACGTTGGAGACTGGGGTGCAGAAGGACTGTGGCAGAGAGCATATTTTAGAGACTGGGGTGCAGAAGGACTGTTACAGAGAGCAGAGTTTGGAGACTGGGGTTCAGATGGATCTTACAGAGAGCAGAGTTTTGAGACTGGGGTGCAAAAGGACTGTTGCAGAGAGCAGATTCTGGAGACTGGGGTGGAGAAGAATCATTGCAGAGAGAAGAGGCTGGAGACTGGGGTGCAGAAGGCCTGTTGCAGAGAGCAGAGTTTGAAGACTGGGTGGCAGAAGTCATGTTACAGAGAGCAGAATTTGGAGACTGTTGTGCAGAAGGACTGCTACAGAGTGCAGAGTTTAAAGTATGGGTTGTAGAAGGATCTTACAAAGAGCAGAGTTGGGAGAATGAGGTGTAGAAGGACTGTTACAGAGAGCAAAAGTAGGAGACTGTGATGCTGAAGGGTCGTTGCAGTGAGCAGAATTTTCAGAGTGAGGTGCAAAAGGACTGTTGCAAAAAGCAGATATTGGAGATGGGGTTGTAGAACGACTGTTGCAGAGAGCAGAGTTTTGAGACTTTGGTGAAGGAGGATCGTTGCATAGAGCAGAGGTTGGAGACCGGTGGGCAGAAGCACTGTTACAGAGAGCAGAGTTCAAACTGGGTTGCAGAAGGATCTTACAAAAGCAGAGGTTGCAGACAGGGGAGCAGAAGCATTGTTACAGAGAGCAGAGGTTGAAGACTGTGGTCCAGAAAGATCGTTGCAGAAAGCAGAGTTGGAGACTGGGGTGCAGACGAACTGTTGCAGAGAGCAGAGGTTGGAGAGTGGGGTTCAGAAAGACTGTTGCAGAGAGCAGAGGTTGGAGAATGAGGTGCAGAAAAACTGTTACAGAGAGCAGAGTGTGGAGACTGAGGTACAGAAGGACTGTTGCAGAGATGAGAGGTTGGAGACTGGGGTGCAGTAGGATCATTGCAGAGAGCAGAGGTTGGAGACTTGGGTGGCAGTAGGATCCTTGCAGAGAGCGGAGGTTAGAGATTGAGGTGCAGAAGGCCTGCTTCAGAGAGCAGAGTTTGGAGACTGGCGTGCAGAAGGCATATTACAGAGAGGAGAGGTTGGAAACTCCGTGCAGAAAGACTGTTGTAGGGAGAAGAGTTTGGACACTGGGTTGCTGAAGGATCTTACAGAGAGCAGAGTTTGGAGACTGATGTGCAGAAGGACTGTTACAGAGAGCAGAAGTTGGAGACTGATGTGTAGAAGGACGGTTACAGAGAGCAGAGTTTGGAGACTCAGGTGCAGAAGGACTGTTATAGGAAGCAGAGTTTGGAAATTGGGATGCAGAAGGATCATTACAGAGAGCAGAGTTTGGAGACTCCGGTATAAGTCTGTTACCGAGAGAAGAGGTTAGAGACTGGGGTGCAGAAGGACTCTTACATAGAGCACATGTTGGAGACTGAGGTGCAGAAGGATAGATACAGAGAAAAGAGGTTGGAGACTGGGGTTCGAAAAACTGATACAGAAAGCAAAGGTTGGAGACTGGGGTCCAGAAGGATCGTTGCAAAGAGCAGAGTTTTGAGACTGGGGTGCAGAAGGACTGTTCCAGAGAGAAGACGTTGGAGACTGTGGTGCAGAAGGACTGTGGCAGAGATCAGATTTTAGAGACTGGGGTGCAGAAGGACTTTTACACAGAGCAGTGGTTGGAATCTGAGCTGCAGAAGGACTGTTACGGAGAGCAGTGTTTGGAGACTGGGGTGCAGAAGACTGTTACAGAGAGCAGAGTTTGGAGACTGGGGTTGAGATGGATGTTACAGAGAGCAGAGTTTTGAGACTGGGATGCAAAAGGACTGTTGCAGAGAGCAGATTCTGGAGACTGGTGTGCAGAAGAATAGTTGCAGAGAGAAGAGGTTGGAGACTGGGGTGCAGAAGGCCTGTTACAGAGAGCAGAGTTTAGAGACTGTTGTGCAGAAGGACTGTTACAGAGTGCAGAGTTTAAAGACTGGGTTGTAGAACGATCTTACAAAGAGCAGAGTTGGGAGAATGAGGTGGAGAAGGATTGTTACAGAAAGCAGAAGTAGGAGACTGTGGTGCAGAAGGGTCGTTGCAGATAGCAGACTTTTCAGAATGAGGTTCAAAAAGACTATTGCAGAGAGCAGATTTTGGAGACTTGGTTGTAGAAGGACTGTTGCAGAGAGCAGAGGTTGGAGACTTTGGTGAAGAAGGATCATTGCAGAGAGCAGAGGTTGGAGACCGGTGTTCAAAAGCACTGTTACAGAGAGCAGAGTTACAAACTGGGTTGCAGAAGGATCTTACAAAGAGCAGAGGTTTCAGACAGGGGTGCAGAAGGACTGTTACAGAGAGCAGAGTTTAGAGACTGTGGTCCAGAAGGACTCTTGCAGAGAGTAGACGTTGGACACTGGGGTCCAGAACGATCATTGCAGAAAGCAGAGTTGGAGACTGGGGTGTAGAAGGACTGATGCAGAGAGCAGATGTTGAAGACTGGGGTGCAGACGGACTGTTGCAGAGAGAAGAGGTTGGAGAGTGGGGTTCAGATAGAGTGTTGCAGAGAGCAGAGTTTGGAGAATGAGGTGCAAAAAAACTGTTACACAGAGCAGAGTTAGGAGACTTGGGTGCAGAAGTACTGTTACAGAGAGCAGATATTGGAGACTGGGGTTCAGATGGATCTTATAGAGAGCAGATTTTGGAGACTGTGGTGCAAGAGGACTGTTGCAGAGAGCAGAGTTTGGAGACTGCGGTGCAGAAGGATGGTTACAGAGAGAAGAGGGTGGAGACTTGGGTGCAGAAGGACTGTTGCAGAGAGCAGAGGTTGGCGACTGTGGTGCAAAAGGACTGTTGCAGAGAGCAGAGTTTTGAGACTGATGTGGAGAAAAATCGTTGCAGAGAGAAGAATTTGGAGACTTGGGTGCAGAAGGTCTGTTACAGAAAGCAGTGGTTAAAGACTCGGTTGATGAAGGATCTTACAGAGAGAAGAGATTGTAGATTGAGGTGCAGGGGAACTGTTACCGAGAGCAGTGTTTGCAGACTGGGGTGCAGAAGGATTGTGCAGAGAGGCGAATTTTCAGACTGAGGTGCAGAAGGAGTGTTACAGAGAGCATAGGTTGGAGACTGAGGTGTAGAAGGACTGTTACAGAGAGCAGAGTTTGGAGACTCAGGTGCAGAAGGCCTGTTACAGGAAGCAGATTTTGGAAATTCGTGTGCAGAAGGACCGTTAAGGAGAACAGAGTTTGGAGACTGCCGTATAGGACTGTTACCGAGAGCAGAGGTTGGACACTGAGGTGTAGAAGGACTCTTACATAGAGAACAGGTTGAGACTGAGGTAAAAATGATAGAAACAGAAAACAAAGGTTGGAGACTGGGGTTCAGACAGACTGATACACAAAGCAGAGTTTGGAGACTGGGGTGTAAAAAAAACATTACAAAGAGAAGAAGTTGGAGACTCTGGTACAGAAGGACTGTTACAAAGAGCAGATCTCAGAGACTGGGGAGCAGAAGGACTGTTGCAGAGGACAAATGTTGGAGACTGGGGTGGAGAAGGAATGTTACAGTGAACAGAGTTTTCAGACTGAGGTGCAGAAGGACTGTTGCAGAGAGCAGATGTTGGAGACAGTGGTGCAGAATGACCGTTGAAGCGAGCAGACTTTGGAGACTGGGGTCCAGAAAGATTGTTGCAGAGAGCAGAGTTTGGAGACTGGGGTGCAGAAGGACTGTTGCAGAGAGCAGATGTTGGAGAATTTGGTGCATAAGGAATGTTACAGAGAGCAGATTTTTGAGACTGGGGTGCAGAAGGACTGTTACAGAGAGCAGAACATGGAGACTGAGGTACAGAAGAACGGTTACAGAGAGCAGATTTTGGAGACTGGGGTGCTGAAGGACTGTTACAGAGAGCAGAGGTTGGAGACTGAGGTGCAGAAGGACTGTTACAGAGACCAGATTTTGGAGACTGGGGTGCTGAATAACTGTTACAGGGAGCAGAATTTGGAGACTGGGATTAAGATGAATCTTACAGAAAGCAGAGTTTGGAGACTGGGGTGCAAACGGATTGTTGCAGACCGCAGACGTAGTAGACTTGGGTGAAAAAGAATCGTTGCAGAGAGAAGAGTTTGGAGACTGGAGTGCAGAAGGCCTTTTAAAGAGAGCAGAGTTTCGAGACTGGGTTCCAGAAGTCCTGTTACAGAGAGCAGAGGTTGGAGACTGTTGTGCAGAAAGACTTTACAGAGTGCAGAGTTTAAAGACTGGGTTGCAGAAGAATCAAACAGAGAGCACAGTTTGGAGACGGAGGTGCGGAAAGATTGTTACAGAGAGCAGAGGTAGGAAACTTGGGTGCAGAAGTGTCGGTGCAGAGAGTAGAGTTTTTAGATTGAGGTCCAGAATGACTGTTGCAGAGAGCAGATGTTGAAGAATGGGGTGCAGAAGGTCTGTTGCAGAGAGCAGATGTTGGTAACTAGGCTGCAGAAGGACTGTTGTAGAGAGCAGAGGTTGGAGACTGGAGTGCAGAAGGACTGTTGCAGAGAGAAGAGGTTGGAGACTGAGGTGCGGAAGTCCTGCTACAGAGAGCAGAGGTTAAGGACTCTGGTGCAGAAGGACTGTTACAGAGAGCAGAGGTTGGATACAGGGGTGCAGAAGAATCTTACAGAGAGCAGAAGCTGGAGACTGAGGTGCAGAAGGACTGTTGCATAGATCAGAGGTTGGAGACTGGGATGCAGTAGGATCATTGCAGAAAGTAGAGGTTGGAGACTGGGGTACAGAATAACTGGTGCAGAGAGTATTGGTTGAAGACTAGGTTGCAGAAGAATCGTGCAGAGAGCAGAGGTGTCAGACTGAGGTGCAGAAGGACTGTTAAAGAGAGAAGAGGTTGGAGTCTAAGGTCCAGAAGGACTGTTACACTAAGCCGAGGTTGGAAATTGGGGTGCAGAAGGATCGTTACAGAGACAAGGATTTGGAGACTGCAGTATAGAAAAACTGTTACAGAGAGTGGAAGTTGGAGACTGGGGTGCAGAAGGAATGTTACAGAGACAACAGGTGGGAGACTTAGGTGCAGAAAGATAGATACAGAGAACAGAGTTTTGAGACTGGGCTTCAGAAGGACTGATACAGAAAGCAGAGTTTGGAGACTGATGTGCAGAAAGACTGTTGCAGAGAACAGAGGTTGGAGACTGGAGTGCTGCAGGACAACTGCAGAAAGCAGAGGTTAAAGACTGGGTTGGAGAAGGAATGTTACAGAGAGCAGAGTTTGGAAACTGGAGTGCAGAAGAATCTTACAGAGAGCAGAGATTGGTGATTGTGTTGCAGAAAAACTGTTGCAGAGAGCAGAGGTTGGAGACTGGGGTGCAGATAGACTCTTGAAGACAGCAGAGGTTGGAGACTGGGGTGCAGAAGGACTGTTTCAGAGAACAGCGATTTGAGACTCAGGTGCAGAAGTCCTGTTACATAGAGCAGAGCTTAAAGACTTTGGTGCAGAAGGACTGTTGCAGAGAGTAGAGGTTGGAGACTGGGGTGCAGAAGGACTGTTGCAGAGAGCAGAGGTTGGAGACTGCAGTGCAGAAGGACTCTTAGAGAAAGCAGAAGTTGGAGACTAGGGTGCAGAAGGACTGATACAGAAAGAAGAGATTGGAGTCTGCGGTGCAGAAAGACCGTTTCAGAGAGCAGAAGTATGAGACTGCAGTGTAGAAGGACTGTTGCAGAGAGCAGAGATTGGAGACGGAGGTGCAGAATTTATTTTACATAGAGAAGAGGTTGGAGACTTCGGTGCAGAAGGATCGTTGCATATAGGAGAGCTTGGAGACACAGGTGCAGAAAGATCTTACAGAGAGCAGAAGTTGGAGACTAAGGTGCAGAAGTACTGTTGCAGAGATCAGAGGTTGGAGACTGGGGTGAAGTAGGATCATTTCAGAGAGCAGTTGTTGGAGACTGGGGTGCAGAAATATCATTGCAGAAAGCAGAGTTTGGAGACTGGCGTACAGAAGGCCTAATACAAAAACGAGATTTTGGAGAGTGGGGTGCAGAAGGACTGTTATAGAGAGCAGTGTTGGGAGACTGGGTTGCTGAAGGATGTTACAAAGTGCAGAGTTTGGTTACTGAGGTATAGGTGGACTGTTACAGAGAGCAGTGGTTGGAGACTGGGTGTAGAAGGATCATGCAGAGAGCAGAGTTTTCAGACTGAGGTACAGAAGGACGGTTACAGAGAGTAGAGATTTGAAACTGAGGTGAAGAAGGACTGTTACAAAGAGCAGAGTTTGGAGACTTTTGTGCAGAAGGACTATTACAGAGTGCAGAGTTTTAAAGACTGGGTTGTAGAAGGATCTGAAAAGAGCAGAGTTGGGAGACAGAGGTGCAGAAGGACTGTTAAAGAGAGCAGAGGTAGGAGACTGGGGTGCAGAAATGTCGTTGCAGAGAGCAGAGTTTTCAGACTGTGGTGCAGAAGAACTGTTGCTGAGAGCAGATGTTGGAGACTGGGTTGCAGAAAGATTGTTACAGATAGGAGAGGTTGGAGACTGAAGTGCATAAGGATCTTACAGAGAGTAGAGGTTGGAAACAAGGATTCAGAAGGACTTTTGCCGAGAGCAGAGGTTTGAGACTGTTGTGGAGAAGAATCATTGCAGAGAGAAGAGGTTGGAGACTGGGTTTCAGAAGGCCTTTTACAGAGAGCAGAGGTTTTAGACTGGGTTGCAGAATTTCTCTTACAGAGAGTAGAGTTTGGAAACTGCTGTGCAGAAGGACTGTTACAGAGAGCAGAGTTTGGAGACTGGGATGCAGAAGGGTCTTACAGAGAGCAGAGGTAGAAGACTGAGGTGCAGAAGGATCATTGCGGAGAGCAGAGTTTTCAGACAGTTGCAGAAGGACTGTTGCAGAGAGCAAATGTTGGAGACTGGGGTTCAGAAGTACTGTTTCAGAGAGCAGAGGTTGGAGACTGGTGTGAAAAAAGATCAGTGAAGAGAGCAGAGTTTGGAGACTGGTGTGCATAAGGACTGTTACAGAGAGCAGACTTTGGAGACTGGGTTGGAGAAGGATCCTACAGAGAGCAGAGGTTGGAGAATGAGGTGCAGAAGAACTGTTACAGAGAGTAGAGATTTAGAGACTGAGGTGCAGAAAGAATGTTGCAGAGAACAGAGTTTTGAGACTGAGGTGAAGAAGGATTGTTTCAGAGAGAAGAAGTTGGAGACTGGGTTGAAGAAGGACTGTTGCAGCGAGTAGACTTTGGAGACTGTGGTGCAGTAGGACTGTTACAGAGACCAGAGGTTGGAGACAGGGGTGCAGAAGGATCTTACAGAGAGCAGAATTTGGAGACTGAAGTACAGAAGGACTCTTGCAGAGATCAGAAGTTGGAGACTGGGGTGCAGTAAGATCATTGCAGAGAGCAGAGGTTGGAGACTGGTGTGCAGAAGGCCATCATAAAGAGCAGAGTTTTGAGACTGGCATGCAGAAGGCCTGTTACAGAGAGGAGAGGTTGGAGACTGGGGTGCAGAAGGACTTTTACAGAGATCAGAGTTTGGAGACTGGTTTGCTGAAGGAACTTACAGAAAGCAGAGTTTGGAGACTGAGGTGCACGTGGACTGTTACAGAGAGGAGTGGTTGGAGACTGGGGTGCAGAAGAATCGTGGAGAGCAGAGGTTTTAGACTGAGGTGCAGAAGTACTGTTACAGAGAGCAGAGGTTGGAGACTGAGGTGTAGAAAGACTGTTACAGAGAGCAGAGTTTAGACACTGAGTAGCAAAAGGACTGTTACAGAAAGCAGAGGTTGGAAATTGGGGTACAGAAGGACCGTTACAGAGAGCAGAGGTTGGAGACTGCGGTATAGAAGGACTGTTACAGAGAGCAGAGTTTGGAGACTGGGGTGCAGAAGGACTGTTACAAAAAGCACAGGTTGGAGACTGAGGTGCAGAAGGATACATACGGAGAGCAGTGGTTGGAGACTTGGGTTCAGAAGTACTGATTCAAAAAGCAGACGTTGTAGACTGGGTTGCAGAAGGACCGTTACAGAGAACAGAGTTTGGAGACTGCGGTACATAAGGACTGTTACAGAGAGCAGATGTTGGAGACTAGAGAGCAGAGGGAGTGTTACAGAGGACAGACGTTGGAGACTGGGGTGCCGCAGGACCCTCGCAGAAAGCAGAGGGTGGAGACTGCAGTGGAGAAGGAATGTTAGAGAGAGCAGATTTTGGAAACTGGAGAGCAGAAAGATCTTAAAGAGAGCAGATTTTGGAGACTGTGGTGCAGAAGTACTGTTGAAGAGAACAGATGTTGGAGACTAGGGTCCAGAACGATTTTTGCAGAGAGCAGAGTTTGGAGACTGGGATGTAGAAAGACTGTTGCAGAGAGCAGATGTCGAAGACTGGGGTGCAGAAGGACTGTTGCAGAGAGAAGAGTTTGGAGACTGGAGTGCAGAAGGACTGTTGTAGGAAGCAGAGTTTGGAGACTGAGGTGCAGAAGGACTCTTACATAGAGCAGAGGTTGGAGACTGGGGAGCAGAAGTACTGTTGCCGAAAACAGAGGTTGGCAACTGAGGTGAAGAAGGACTCGTAGAGCGAGCAGATGTTGGAGACTGGGTTGCAGAAGGACTGATGCAGAAAGCAGAGATTTGATTATTGGGTGCAGAAAGACCGTTATAGAGAGCAGAGTTTAGAGACTGCAGT